>NC_053489.1:181081121-181318621 GCF_905171775.1 Rana temporaria
AATCAAGGATTCTATCCAGCAAGCGTCACGTTTATCGTTATCCCTTATCCATATGAGAAGACTCTTATGGTTAAAAAGCTGGGAGGCTGAGCCCCCATGCAAGAAGCTCCTGGTAGGGTTCCCCTTCCATGGAGGACGACTCTTCGGAGAAGACCTAGATAAATACATTCAGACCATTTCAAACGGCAAGAGTACTCTCTTGCCAACTAAGAAGAAGGTTCAGGGACCTGCGTTTAAACGACAGTATTCCCCTGGGCAGGGGCCCTCTAATGCCAAGCAGTATCGACGGCCTCCTGCAAAAGCAAACTTCGGCTTCAACAGCAGATCACAAGGACAGGCTGTTAGAGGCAAAAGGCAGTGGTTTCGCAAACCAGCAAAACCAGCCCCCAAGCCAACCTTATGAAGGGGCGCCCCCACCCACGAAGGTGGGGGGAAGGCTGCGACTCTTTTCAGAGATTTGGGAAGCCAGCATTCCCGACGAGTGGGTACGGTCTTCCGTGGCCACAGGCTACAAATTAGATTTCCTAAGGTTTCCTCCTCCTCATTTCCAGAAGTCGAGGATTCCAAACGATCCGGAAAAGGGAGCCGCATTAAGATCGGCATTAGATCATCTACTTTCCCAGGAAGTAATAGTAGAGGGTACCAGTCCTGGAACAGGGGCTGGGTTTCTACTCCAACCTATTCATCATCCCAAAATCCAATGGAGATGTCAGGCCAATTTTGGACCTAAAGATGGTAAATGCATATCTAAAGATCCGCTCATTTCGGATGGAATCCGTGCGGTCAGCAGCTGCCACACTCCAGAAGGACGACTTCATGGCGTCCATAGACATAAAGGATGCCTACCTTCATGTTCCAATTTATCAGCCACATCAAAGATATCTACGCTTCATGGTGGCTTCGCGTCACTTCCAATTCGTGGCGCTTCCCTTCGGGTTGGCTACGGCCCCCCGGGTGTTCACGAAGGTCCTAGCTCCAATCCTAGCCAAACTAAGGATCCAAGGGGTCACGATCCTAGCATACCTGGACGACCTCCTAGTCATAGATCACTCGTCTCCCGGCTTGGAGCGAGCAGTGGCCCTCACGGTCCAATACCTCGAGAGGTTCGGCTGGGTCCTAAATCGAGAAAAGTCAGCTTTCCAGCCCACAAAGCAGTTGGAATATCTCGGCATGAGATTAGACACAGAACAACAAGGAGTGTTCCTACCTCTGAGGAAGGTAAAAGCCATCAAGGAATTAATCCTACTGGTTCTAAGCAAGAAAGAACCGACTATTCGCCTATGTATGAGGTTACTAGGCAAGATGGTGGCCACATTCGAGGCGGTACCATACGCCCAGAGCCACACTCGCATCCTACAGGCAGCCATCCTGTCAGCATGGAGCAGAAGGCCACAGGCCTTGGATATCCCGTTGCCGCTCTCATCAAGAGTCCGACAAAGTCTGTGTTGGTGGTTAGACCCTCAGAATCTACTGAAGGGGAGGTCTTTCAGCCCAGTGGCTTGGAAGATAGTGACCACAGACGCCAGCCTGACGGGCTGGGGAGCAATTTTGGATGGTTGCACTCGCCAAGGTACTTGGGCAAAGCCAGAGAAGCAGTTGCCCATCAACATCTTGGAGCTCAGAGCTGCTCGACTAGCCCTCAGGGCTTGGACGTCAAAATTGCAGGGGTTCCCGGTGAGAATTCAATCAGACAATGCCACGGCCGTGGCACACATAAATCACCAAGGGGGAACCAGGAGTCAAGCCGCTCAGAGAGAGGTGAGCTTGATTCTTCTATGGGCAGAGGCTCATGTGCCCTGCATATCGGCAATATTCATTCCAGGAGTGGACAACTTTCAGGCGGACTTCTTAAGCCGCCAGACTCTATGGCCGGGGGAATGGTCTCTGCATCCACTAGTCTTTCAAGCACTCTGCCAAAGATGGGGAGTGCCGGACGTGGATATCATGGCATCGAGACTCAACAAGAAACTAGACAGGTTCATGTCCCGCTCAAGGGATCCGATGGCCTGCGGAACCGATGCGTTGGTTTGCCCTTGGCATCAGTTCAAACTTCTTTATGCGTTTCCCCCGCTCCAGTTACTACCCCGCCTGCTGCGCAGGATCCGGGTGGAGCACATACCAGTCATCCTGGTAGCTCCAGCATGGCCCAGAAGGGCATGGTACTCACTAATCTTAAGGATGGTAGTGGGAGACCCTTGGACTCTTCCTCTACGGCCAGACCTGCTATCGCAAGGTCCGATCCTCCACCCTGCCTTACGGCATCTAAATTTGACGGCCTGGAAGCTGAATCCCTGATTCTCAGGGGTAGAGGTCTGTCTCAGAAAGTAATCTCTACCCTAATCAGAGCCAGGAAACCGGTCTCTAGGGTGATTTATTACAGGGTCTGGAAGGCCTATGTAGGCTGGTGTGAGTCCAAGCGATGGCTTTCTCGCAAATTTACCATCGATAGAGTATTACGTTTTCTCCAGCTAGGAGTGGATAAAGGATTGGCATTAAGCACAATCAAAGGACAGATTTCTGCTCTGTCAGTGTGGTTTCAGCGGCCGCTGGCCACCCACTCGCTGGTTAAGACCTTCCTTCAAGGGGTCTTACGTATTAGACCTCCAGTTAAATCCCCGCTTTGTCCGTGGGATTTAAATCTTGTTCTGTCAAGTTTACAGAAACAACCGTTTGAGCCGTTGGCTGATATTCCTTTGGTTCTACTGACAAGGAAGTTAGTATTTTTGGTTGCCATAGTTTCCGCAAGAAGAGTTTCGGAGCTGGCAGCCTTATCCTGTAAGGAACCATATCTTGTTTTTCATAAGGACAGGGTCGTTCTCCGCCCTCATCCTTCCTTCCTTCCGAAGGTCATATCCAGTTTTCATTTGAACCAGGATTTGGTATTACCATCCTTCTTCCCTAAACCTACTTCCAGAAAGGAAGGGTTGCTGCATACCTTGGATATTGTCAGGGCCATGAAGGCCTATCTTAAAGCTACAAAGAAGATCCGGAAGACAGATGTGCTGTTCATTCTACCGGATGGGCCCAAGAAGGGGCAGGCAGCTGCAAAGTCCACCATTTCTAGGTGGATTAAGCAATTAATCACTCAGGCCTACGGCTTGAAAGGGTTGCCTCCTCCAGTATCATTAAAGGCTCATTCTACTAGAGCCATGGGCGCCTCCTGGGCAGCACACCACCAGATCTCTATGGCTCAAGTTTGCAAGGCGGCAACCTGGTCTTCTGTCCACACGTTTACAAAATTCTACAAGTTGGACGTAAGAAGGAATACTGATACTGCCTTCGGGCAGGCAGTGCTGCAGGCTGCAGTTTGAGACCCTCGGATTCCGGGGGCTCCTCTTGTTCGAGTTAAATTTAAAAATTTTATTTTTCTCAACTAAAGTTGGATTTATTATGATTTGAGTATATCTCTAAATTAAATCCTTTTGTCTTGGAGATGTTCTCCCTCCCCTCATTGTAAGCATTGCTTTGGGACATCCCATATAGTAATGAATGCCGCTCTGTGTCCCGTGATGTACGATAAAGAAAAAGAGATTTTTAATACAGCTTACCTGTAAAATCTTTTTCTTGGAGTACATCACGGGACACAGAGCTCCCACCCCTCTTTTTTGAGGACCATTTTGGGAGGCATACTGCTTGCTACAAAACTGAGGTACTCCTCCTATGGGAGGGGGTTATATAGGGAGGGGCATTTCCTGTTTGAGATTGCCAGTGTCTACACCTGAAGGTACTCCATATAACCCATATAGTAATGAATGCCGCTCTGTGTCCCGTGATGTACTCCAAGAAAAAGATTTTACAGGTAAGCTGTATTAAAAATCTCTTTTTTTTTCACGCGACAGGCGCATTTTCCCATAGACAGCAATGGGAATACTTTAGGAAAAAAAAAATGAAACATTTGTAATCGCGGCAAATCTGCCGCTACACGCGAACGCGGCTGTCGCTTAGGTGTGAATGCAGCCTTAAGTACGATTAAGGGGCAGATTTTGGCCTTGGCTGTTTTCTTTCAGAGACCCTTGGCGGCGCACTTTCTGGTGCGTACGTTTGTGCAGGGGGTTCGACATGTGGCCCCTCCTGTGCGTCCTCCACTGCCTCCATGGGACTTGAATTTAGTTCTCTCGTTGCTTCAAAAGTCTGTTTCGGGACATTTGGAAAATCCCTTTATTGACTCTTTCCCAGAAGGTCATTTTTCTGGTGGCAATTGCATCGGTCAGACGGGTTTCTGAACTAGCAGCCTTGTCTTGCAAGGCTCCTTACTTGGTCATCCACAGGGATAAGGTGGTGCTGCGGCCGCAGCAGTCATTCCTTCCTAAGGTTTTTTTCAGCCTTTCACATTAACCACTTGACCACCAGGCACGTAAACCCCCTTAATGACCAACCAATTTTCAGCTTTCGGTGCTCACATTTTGAATGACAATAACTCAGTCATACAACACTGTAACCAAATGAAATTTTTGTCCTTTTTTTCCCCCCCCACAAATAGAGCTTTCTTTTGGTGGTATTTGATCACCTCTGCTGACAGCCTCTCTCATTTCTTGAGACCCTAACATGCCAGAAAAATACAAATACCCCCCAAATGACCCCTTTTTGGAAAGAAGACATTCCAAGGTATTTAGAAAGAGGCATTGTGAGTTTTTTGAAGTTGTCTTTTTCCCCCACAATTCTTTGCAAAATCAAGTCGAGTCAATAGATATCCAACATGTCATCCTTAAATTGCACACGCTTGTGGAATGGCGCCAAACTTCGCTACTTAAAAATCCCCATAGGTGACACTTTAAATATTTTTACTGGTTACATCTTTTTAGTTGGAGAAGAGGTTAGGGCCAAAATTATTGCTCTCGCTCTAACGTTCGCAGCGATACCTAACGTGTGGTTTGAACACTGTTTTCATATGTGGGCGGGACTTACAAGCGGGTTTTTTTTTTTTTACTTCATTTTAGTTTGACACGTTTTTTTCCCCAAAAATGTTTTGATCACTTTTATTCCTATTACAAGGAATGTAAACATCCCTTGTAATCCTTTCTTGTGAAAAAAAAACATCCCTTGTAATAGGAATATAGCATGACAGGTCCTCTTTAAGACCCCACATCTCACCTCTAGGCTGGGAAGGCTGGGAAGCCTGGAAAAAAAAAAAAAAAAATCCTGGCTTTGATTGTAGCGGTGAGTCGGAAGAAGCACCAGAAGGGGGGGGGGGCATCCTCTTTCGCCTCCCGTAAGAACAATCAAGAGGTGGAACAGCCTCCATGATCGTTCTTACGGTGTAGGGAATCGCCAACTGAAAGAGGATATCTGAATGATGCCTGTAGCTGCAGGCATCATTCAGATATCCTTGCACAAAGTCAAGGACGTCATATGATGGCTGGCGGGCAGGAAGTGGTTAAAACTCATATTTTTTTAAAAAAATTTCCGTGTATTTTCCGGGTATTGCAGAGTATTGGCGCAGGGGGTATTGCAGAGTATTGGCGCAGGGGGTATTGCAGAGTATTGGCGCAGGGGGTATTGCAGGGATGGATCGATCTGTGACTACAATAGTCACAGATCCAGCCACATCGCTGCTGACACCCGCGCTCCCCCCTCTCACACTGTACCGATCCGTACCGAGAGAGGAGGGAGGAACCGGCGTCATCAAATGACGCCGGTTTGTTTACATGTGATCGCTCCGTCATTGGACTATCAGCGGCAATTTACCGCGATCCGTGATGGGCCGGGAGCGCGATTCTGGAGTTAAGGAACCCCCCTTGTAGCCATATTTTGGCTATGAGGCGGTGATTAAGTGGTTAATAAGGACATTGTTCTTCCATCCTTATGTCCTCGGCCGGCGAACCCAAAAGAGGCTGCGTTGCATTCCTTGGACGTGGTTCGAGCCCTACGGGTGTACCTTTCTGCTATGGCTCCGTTTCGGAGGTCGGATTCACTGTTCGTGTCAGTGACTGGTCCTAAGAAGGGTCTGTCGGTCTCGTCGGCTACCATTTCTAGGTGGAAAAGGCAGGTCGTGCTTCAGGCCTATGCCCTAAAGGGGCAGGCGCCCTCCTTCCCGGTTACGGCACATTCGACCAGGGCGATTGGTGCCTCTTGGGCTTTCCGCCATCAAGCGTCTGTTTTACAGGTGTGTAAGGCAGCGACCTGGTCGTCATTCCACACCTTCTCAAAGTTTTACAAGGTGGATGTGAGTGCATCTTCAGATGCTTCCTTTGGCCGCAAGGTTTTGCAGGCGGCTGTGTAAGGTTGATGTTCCTCCGTTGAAGAACTCTGATTTGTTTGGGGTGAAGCTGGTTTGCTGTGTTTTCCCGCCCCTCGATTTTTTGCCACTGCTTGGGGACGTCCCTAAGGTCAATTGCTGCTGTGTCCGTCCATGAACGGAAGAGAAAATAGGATTTTTGTACTCACCGTAAAATCCATTTTTCTGAGTTCATGGACGGACACAGCACCCACCCCTACTTTGTTTTGTACTTCTTGTTTTACGAACTGAGGTTGCAGAACTGAGAATGGGGGATGTACCCGGGGGATCCGCCCCCTGGGAGGTGCTGTACTGTGAGGAGTGTTTTTAACACTAAACATGCTGTTTTTCTGCCTAGTCAATCTCCTAAAAGGGAGGATAATACCCTAAGGTCAAATGCTGCTGTGTCCGTCCATGAACTCGGAGAAATGGATTTTACGGTGAGTACAAAAATTCTATTTTTTTTTTAGATACAGAGTGTATCGATCGTCCCATATGTGGACGATTTTCTGATCTTTGCTCGGGACAGAGTCCCTTATCCGGGATCTGCAGTTGGTTTTGCGGACCTTTCAGACTCTGGGGTGGAAAGTCAACCAACAGAAGTCTTGTCTGGTACCCTCCCAGAGCATACTTTTTCTGGGTTTATCTAATAGACTCTGTTGCGCAGAAGGTTTTTCTTCCCGAGGGAAAAAATTTGAAACTTTTTCTCGCTGTGCAGGCCTTCAAATTGCTCCCACAGACCTCGCTTCAGGCGTTTCTCTTGCACCATTGGGATCGCAGGAAGGATTCTCTAGATCAGCTGGTTCAGCTGCCAAGAAAGGATTTTCTCAATCTCTCCTGGTGGGAGCAGCGGGAACACCTGCAGGGAGGGAAAAACTGGGCGCAACATGCTCCAGTCAAGTCACTACAGACGCCAGTCTGTAGGGCTGGGGTGCGCACTCTCAGGGCTGGCAGGCCCAAGGGAGCCTGGTTGCCAGAGGAGGCAGGTCGCTCCTCAAATTTCAGGGAACTACTAACTGTAGGGAAAGCTCTCTTGGCTCTGCAGGAGAGGGTCGGTTCGGAAGACTTTTTTTTTTTTTGACCATGCCACTACGGTGGCGTACCTGAACAAGCAAGGGGGCACTCGTTCGGAATCACTTCTAATGCTATCACAGCAGATTCTGTCCTGGGCAGAAATCAATGTCACCTCAATCGGAGCAGTCCACATCAGGGGTTCAGAGAATACGCTGGCGGACTATCTGAGCAGAGTGAGCGTTGGTTCCAGCTGTTGGGAGCTACATCAAGGCACGTTTCGGGAGATTGTGCTAAGCTGGGGTCTTCCTGCAGTGGATCTTTTTGCCTTCAATCTCAACAGAAAGCTGCCGGCATTTTTTTCACTGGAGAGAGAGAGAGAGAGACAGGGTCCTTGGACGGATGCTCTCTCCTTCCCGTGGGATTTCGCTCTGGCCTACGTCTTCCCTCCTTTTCCCCTCTTACCTCTGATAGTTTGGAAAATTATTCAGGATCGGGCAGAACTGGTTCTGATTGCCCCCTGGTGGCTCAGGAGGTGTTGGTTTTACCCTCTGAAGACCCTCTCTGTGGATCTTCCCTGGCCCCTACCATATCTGAAGGATCTACTCCATCAGGGACCAATGTTGCATCCAAGCCCTCAGACCTTTCATTTGACGGCCTGGAGGCTGAGCGGCGCATCTTGGGATCTATCATTGGTGTTAAATGCTCTAACAAGAGCTCATTTTGAGCCTTTGCATGAAGCTTTCCTGAAATGTATTTCCTTAAAGATTTCCTTCCTTTTAGCTATTACGTCAGTGAGAAGGATTTCTGATCTACAGTCCCTTTCCTGTAAAGATCCCTTCCTGAGGATTCTAGAGGACGGGGTAGTGATTAGGCCTGATCCTTTCTATTTGCCCAAAGTATCTTCTAACTTTCAAAGGTCCCAGGAAGTAGTCCTGCCTAGTTTCTGTACCTCTCCCAAGAATGCGGAGGAGGAAAGATTTCGTTTTTTTTTTTTTTTTTTTTTAAATTTTAAACGTAAAGAGACGTCTTCTACTTTACCTAGAGAAATCCAGTGGGTTTAGGAGTTCCTGCCAGCTGTTCGTATTGTTCAGTGGCCCCAAGAAGGGGTCTAAAAGCTCTATTGCTAGATGGATTAGAGAAGCTATCTGCAAAGCTTACAAAGCGTCAGGTCATATCCCTCCTAGAATTGGGGCGCATTCTACGAGATCCATGGCTACGTCATGGGCAGAAAGAGCAGGGGCATCATGGGAAGAAATTTCTAAAGCTGCCGTCTGGTCCTCCTCTCATGCATTTGTCAAACAGTTCAGATGCTTTCCAGCCAGGACCTCTCCTTTGGTAGGAAAGTGCTTCAGGCTGCTGTCCCTCCCTAAGGTGTAGAATCTTGCTTATCCTCTCAAGTAGCTGTCCTGGAAAACCCCCGTTAGTCTTACCGGTAACGGCATTTCCAGGACAGCGTCTATATTCCCACCCTATTTTACTTTCACCTGGTGGTGGTGTTTTTTTTCTCTGCCGAGTGCACTTTGGTGGAGGTTTGCTTGATCTTCTAAATAACTGAGGGTCAAAGGAAAGGGAGGGGCCTTTTTAAATTGTATCTGATTTGTGTTTCCTGTAAAGGGCGGAGCTAATCATCTCTCAAGTAGCTGTCCTGGAAGGTTCCTGGAAATACCGTTACTGGTTTCTCTTTCGTTCATGGACAGACACAGCAGCAATCTTGACAAAGTGGGTATTCAGCCTTCAATCAGCAGAGGACTAGGCAGAAAACAGGTTAAATGTTTAAATGCATCAAAAAACTGTACAGTACTGCCCAGGGGGCGGTCCCTCTAGGTACAACCCCTCTCCCTGCATCATGCAGCTCAGTTTTTTTCTGCCTAGTGTAGAAGGACGTGTCTCCCTTCGGGCCCATGGGTCCGGGTGAATTTCTATCAATTTTCTCTACTTTTTGTTCCTAAGAATCTACTATCAACTGCCGACTCCACGACGTGCCACGTTACTCTAGGGGTGGCCGTTGAGCTACATGCTCCAGGGCACACATATGACCGGGCTCTATGCTTGAATCACAGTGTGCCGGGCTGACAGTCACCCCCGTAACCGTGCGGGAGATTGATCTGTCAGGAATACCTTCCAGCGTATCCACACAGGACGGGTGAGTAGTAGCTCCCCTGCCTTGGCAGGCGGACTTAGCTGGACATTCCTGGGAAGGGGGGGTTGATTAGGGGGTACCACCCTACCTTTCCTCCCTCCCTCCCACCTGGGCCCTTAAGCTAGGCTGGCTGCATGTGCTGGGGGTCCGCCTGGGGGGGGGGGGGGAGTTGACTTCTTTCTGGGGTGCTGTTTGGCCTGTCATTCTTGTGGGGGGCCTCTGTACGGAGGCCCCGGGTGTTTGCGGCTCACTGCGTGGCTGTTTTCTTTTCTACATGCGGCCATTTTAGCGGTGCCTGGCGCTGCTTTGTACTCTGCTTTCACAGCGGTCATTTTCTTGTGGCCATGCGCCTCTTTACAGTGCAGCCACTTGGCGGCCATTTTGGAGGAGTACTTTTGGCCTCTGGTGTCTGTATTACGGCGTGAATGGCGCAGTGTGACACAGGCAGCAGTGGAGCACCTCAGGCTGGAGACAGACAGCAGCAGGGCAGTACCGTTCGGGAGTCCTCTGGGGGGGCCCCTCATTCTTTCTGAGGCAGCTAGGAGGGTGGGCTGTGTACCTTGCCATTACATCCCCAGGGGGGGGGGGGGTTCAGCATGGCGTCGGGAGCGGACTCCCCCCCCCCCCCAGTAACGCATGAGTTGGCAACTGGTCACCCTGCACCTGCAGTGGACTCTGTCAGCGGTCCTGGAAGCTTTTGTTGCCAGGGTGGAAGCGGTGTGTGGGCAAACGGGGAGTAAAAAAACGCCCCCTGCCATCGTCCGGGGACAACTCTGAGGCGTAGCCAGGCCCAGCTACGGCTGATGGCCCTGGTTCTGATGCGTCAGGGGATGAGGACCGTGACCGGTCGGACAGTGAGGATGTCTCCGGGTCAGCACGCAAAAAGGCTCTGGTAAGTGATCTGATCACCGCAGTGCGTGATACGCTAAAGATAGAGGATTCTGTGGATGCGGCAGAGATGTCGGTCCCCTTCGGGTTCCGTAAGCCGGCCCGCACTGCCAAGGTGTTTCCTTGTGTATCTTATCTTGATAAGCTTTTGTACAAGGATTGGCAAAAGCCACAGAAGGGTTTTTGGGGAGAGTTTCCTGAAGAAATGGACCTCTCTTCCTATAGTGGACACTCCTGTGACCACAATTTCCGGTGGAAAGGGCTCGTGCTTTCAAGGATCCTGTGGACAAGAAGGCTGAGGCAATCACCCGCTACCTGTGGGCTCAGCAGTGCATCCAGCGGTGGCTGGGGCCCTGGTGTCTCGCTTACTGAGTGGGAAAAAATGCTCCTCCATGGATTAAAGGCACGTCAGGCTCCCCCCGAACGAGGTGGCTCTGGGCGACCAATTGGTACAGGGCCTTAAGTTTGTCTGCGAGTCAGGCGATCCCTTACTGTCCGGAGCCTCGGTCTATGTGGTGGTTTTACGCCTCCTGATCTGGCTAAAGTGTTGGTCTGCAAACCAATCTTCCAAGAATGCCCTGATGGACTTGCCCTTTAAGTGCGACAGACTTTTTGGTGCCTCTCTGGATGAAATTATCCAGGATGCCACAGGAGGTAAGAACACGCTGCTCCCACAAGCCACAAATAGTAAGGAGTCTCGTCGTAGGCAAGAAGCCTCCGTCGCTGCACACAAGCGTTTTTTCCGTCACCCCAGTGCTGCAGGTAAACATCCCCAGGCCAATAAAGCACCTGCTGAGGGAAAGAAGTGTCCCTGGTTTTGCAAACACAACAAGCCTGCGGACAAATCTGCGTCCGCATGATGGTCTGCCCCCGTCCATCTCTCGGGTGGGGGGACGTCTTCGCAAATTCATTGCTCGGTGGACATCTTTGATCCCCGACTGGTGGGTTTGTGAGGTAATTCCCTCTGGGTACAAGATAGAGTTTCTCTCTTGTCCACCGAACAGATTTTTTCCCTCCAGCTGGCCCGTTGGGAAGCCCTGTTTGGGGCGGTTCGGGATCTGCTGACTCACGGGCTGATCATACCTGTTCCGTTGCAGTAACGGTTTCAGGGTTTTTTACTCAAATCTGTTAGTAGTGCCAAAGAAGGATGGGGTCCGTCCAATCCTGGACCTCAAGGCCCTCAATTGCTTTGTGAAAGTACAAAGGTTCAGGATGGAGTCAGTTCGCTCTGTGGTTGCTGCTCTCTTGGATATCAAGGACGCATACTTGCATGTGCCCATATGCGCCAGGCATCAGATTTCTGCGCTTTGCGGTCGGGGAAGACCACTATCAGTTTGTGGCTCCCCCTTTCGGCTTGGCATCGGCTCCAAGGGTGTTCACCAAGGTGCTAGCTATGATTCTGGCCCTGCTAAGACAGTGTGACATCGCTATCGTGGATTACTTGGACGATCTTCTGAGGGCCACTTTAAGCTCAGAATTAGAGGGGGTCTATGACCTGCCAGATCCTCTGAGACTTTGGTTGGGTGTTGAACACCCAGAAGTCAGTCTTGGTACCGACTCAACGTCTGGAATTCCTGGGGTTGATTTTAGACTCCTCGGTGGTAAGGGTGTTTCTCTTGGTGACAAAGCTACAGACTCTTTGGACTGCGGTGTGGCGGTTGACATCCCAGAGTTGGTCGTCACTTCGTTTTTTGCATGCGGGTCCTGGGTCTCATGGTAGCCTCCTTCAAGACGGTACCGTATGCTCAATTTCACACGAGTGTTGCAGAAGGAAATTCTGTCCAGATGGGACAAGTGCCCATCGTTCCTGGATTGTCAAATCTGGATGAGCCACCTGGTCAGGTCTTCCTGGTTTGGTGGCTGACATCACCGGCACTTCTGTCCGTGAAGTCGTTTCTTCCTTTTCACTGAACGGTGATCATGGCAGACTTACCGGTTGGGGGGAAGTCTGGGGGGTTCAGTCGACCCAGGGTCGCTGGACTCCGGAGGAATCCTGCCTGCCGATCAATGTCCTGGAACTTCGGGCAATCAGGGTGTACCTCTCCGTGTGGTCTCAGAGGCTACAGGGGCATCCAGTCAGGATCCAGCCGGACACTGCCACGGCGGTGGCGTATGTCAACCATCAAGAAGGAACAAGAAGCGTGGCGGCAGCTTCAGAGGTCGCTCACTTCCTGAGGTGGGCAGAACGGCGCGTGCTGGCTCTCTCGGCCGTATACATTACGGGCGTGGAAAACTGGCAAGCGTACTACCAGAGTAGCCAGTGCTGGACAAAGGAGAGTGGTCTCTACACACGGATGTGTTTCATCTCATTCACCGGAGATTGGGCACGCCAGACGTGGACATCATGCTTTCCTCTTCTAAAACTTCTTCCCCATCTGCTTTGCGGTGTGGAGGTCTAAGGGATCCCAATTATGCTGATTGATCCGGATTGGCCGCGGCATCCCTGGTATGCCGACCTAGTGCACCTGGTGGCAGACGTTCCCTGGCGTCTGCCACTGTGAGAGGACCTTCTGTCGCAAGGTCTCCCATACTTCTTCCTGCTTTCCAGTCGCTGGTTTTAACGGCATGGCTGTTGAAATCCAGGTGTAACGGGACCGAGGCCTGTCGGTTTCTGTTGATTTCTACCATGTTGAGGGCACGAAAGTCGTCGTCTCTGAAGTTTTACCATCGCACCTGGAAGGCTTGCATCTCTGTGTGAAGAGATGACGTGGCATCCAGGTACTTGTTCGGGGTCAAGGGTCCTGCTGTGTTTTTTTTTTTTCTTTTCTTTTCTTACAGCGTGGGGTTTACCAAAAGCTTGCCTCAAGTACATTTTAAGGGGCGGATTTCTGTTTTGGCTGTCTTCTTTCAAAGACCATTGGCGGCTCACTCTCTGGTGAGTACGTTTTGTACAGGGGGTTTCGACATGTGGCCCCTCCGGTCCGTCCTCCACTACCTCCATGGGACTTGACCCTGGTCCTCTCCGTGCTTCAGAAACCGCCGTTTGAGAACATTAGGGAGATTCCCTTACTGACGCTTTCTCAGGAAGTGGTCTTCCTGGTGGCTATTACGTCAGTTAGACATGTTTCTGAGCTGGCAGCCTTGTTTTGCAAGGCTCCATATCTGGTCTTCCACAGAGATAAGGTGGTGCTGCGTCCACAGCCTTCTTTTCGACTTTTCATCTTACTGAGGACATTGTACTTCTATCCTTGTGTCCTTGTCCGTTGCATCATGAAGAGGCGGCGTTGCATTCCTTGGACGTTGTCCGGGCTCTGCGGGTGTACCTGTTTGCTACTGCTCCATTCCGGAGGTCCGACTCACTGTTTGTCTCGGTAGCTGGTCCTAAGAATGGCCTGGCGGTCTCGTTGGCCACCATTTCTAGGTGGATCAGGCAGATCGTGATCCAGGCTTATGCCCACAAGAGGCGGGCACCTCACTTTCAGGTCACGGCGCATTCGGCCAGGGCAATAGGTGCCTCCGACACCAAGCATCTGTTTCCCAGGTGTGTAAGGCGGCGACCTGGTCATCCGTTCACACTTTCACAACATTTTACATGGTTGATGTGAGTGCATTTTCAGATGCTTCCTTCGGCCGCAGGGTTTTGCAGGCAGCTGTTTAAAAGTTGCAACTCCTCCGTTGAGGAGCTCTGTTTTGTTTTGGGGTGAATTTCGTTTTTAATGCTGTTCCCACCCCTCGTTTTTTTGACACTGCTTTGAGACGTCCCACTTTGTCAAGATTGCTGTGTCAGTCCATGAACGAAAGAGAAAATAGGATTTTTGTATTTACCGTAAAATCCTTTTTTCTCTGAGTTCATGGACGGACACCGCACCCACCCCCCCTTTTCTATGTTTGTACTGCTTTTTGACGAACTTCGCTGCATGATGCAGGGAGAGGGGTTGTACCTAGAGGGACCGCCCCCTGGGCGGTACGGTACAGTTTTTTGATGCGTTTAAACATTTAACCTGTTTTCTGCCTAGTCCTCTCCTGATTGAAGGCTGAATACCCACATTGTCAAGATTGCTGCTGTGTCCGTCCATGAACTCGGAGAAAAGGAGTTTACGTTGAGTACAAAAATTCTATTTTTTTTTCCCCATCCACATACATGAGGTGGATGGGGGGGATCCTCCCCACTGTATCTTTGTATCCTGATAGTGGGGAGACTTCCCGAGATGAAAATACACTGATCAGTAGCCTACAGCGCTGATCAAGCAGAAAATAGATTGACTTCTTCAAAACCCCCAGTGCCCATACATGGATCAAAATTTAGCTGGTCTTACTGAACTGGCTGAATTTTCAATCCATGTATGGTAAGCTTAATGCAACTGTAATTAAAATTCCTTGAGCTGTAAGCTTTTGGGATTTTCTGCCCAGCTGTAGTAATTCTAACAGCTAGAGATATGCATAGGTATACTAAAGATTGACATTGTTTTGAGGTTGTGTTTTCCTCATTGATTTGGAGATGTGGCAAAACTAAGTTTTGCGAATCCATTTGGCTGTTAGAAATACAAAAATTGGGTGATATATAGCAATATCTTTGTCATGCAGTTTGTTGTAAACACCTGGGCTCTCGCCTAATTTATCTCACATTGCCACAGACCCAAATTTTGCTTTTCCTTAACTACCTGACTCCGTCCAAAGCCTTTTACTCCTTAAAGCGGATGTGCCACTAAACAAATATATTAAAAGCCAGCAGCTACAAATACTGCAGCTGCTGACTTTTAATATAAGGACACTTACCTGTCCTGGAGTCCAGCGGTGATCGCAGCAGATGACGAGCCGATCGCTCGTCACCCTGCTGCTCCCCCCTCCATCCACGGTGAGGGAACCAGGAAGTGAAGCGCTCCGGCTTCACTGCCCGGTTCCCTACGGCGCATGCGCGAGTCGCGCTGCGCCCGCCGATTGGCTCCCGCTGTGTGCTGGGAGCCGAGTGTTCCCAGCATACAACGGGGGACGGACGGGAAGCGGAGAAAAAACCCGTCTTTTGCCCGTATCGTAGGGCCGGAAGTGGGTGCAGATACCTGTCTGTAGACAGGTATCTGCACCCCCCTCCCCCCTGAAAGGTGTCAAATGTGACACCGGAGGGGGGAGGGTGCCGATCAGCGGGACTCCACTTTAGAGTGGAGATCCGCTTTAAATATCTCTGCATCCCCCTCTCCTCCCCTATATCTCAAAAAGACGTATGTTCAGCACGTTATACCTTTTTAGCATTTGTAGTCTAACCTAATATATAATACATTCGTTTTTTTTTTCCCAGGACAGATAGGGATCAATATAATTTTATCTTGTGTAGATGTTAAAGCGGAGTTCCACCGAGAAATGGAACTTCCGATAATCGGATTCCTCCCCGCATCCGGTGCCACATTTGGCACCTTTCATGGGGGAGCAGATACCTGTCAAATCCAGGTATCTGTAGTAAGAAGAGCCAGCAAGACTGTGATCCTTGAAGTGTTGTTTATTGGTACATCAGAGTGGCAATAAAACAACAATAATACTGATGCGTTTTGGCAATAGCCTTAGTCGTAGGTATCTGCTCCCACCTCCGGCCATAGATCATCGCACTTCATGCTGCAAACTTTGCAAAGTCCGTCCAATGCATTATTTACCACAATATACTAAAGTCTGCAGATTTTATAATGTCACATAAGGAGATTTTTTTTTATTTTGAGACGTGCACGCGGAAAATAAATTGATGTGACCGTTGTTGGCACACCATTGGTGTAAAGTGGTAGTAATGTCTGTTTTTTGGGTTATACCTACAGGTAATCCCTATAACAAGGCTTTACCTGTAGGTACAGTAAAATCTCCTAAACATGCACAGTTTAGGAGATATTTACTTTAGTTGCAGCCAGTGGCGTCACGGGCATATGCGCTCTGCACTCTCATTGGATGACATGCCGTCCATTGGGGGGGCCTGAGATGCCACACCGAGGGGGACCTGATCAGGGCTGAGCAGGGGAGTATAACATGTTTGGTGTTTAAAAAAAAAAAAAAAGAGCATTTGATATGTATTCTTTAATGTTTTATTTAGTAAGACAGAGCTAAAATTATGCAATACAATATAAAGTGACTGCAGCCAGAATTCACTTTTTGATTATTTAAAGCAGTAAAAAATAAATCAAGCTTGCTGATTGATATGAATAACTGCAGTATGTGCCTTTTTTTATTTTTTTAGGTTTAGCGGTTCTTAAAAACTGATAGAATTTAGTATTCTCGTATTAATGGTTTCTGTCAATGCCCTTTTCAGTTACTTCGGGTCAAAATTCACAGTCGTCTGTTGAAAGTTCACTAGTCAATTCAGAGAAAACTGAGCTACAGTCTTCTGTTGATAAAGATGCTTCTACAGAAAACACAAAAAATTCTCAGGTAATGTGGATACTGTGCGCATCCTTTTTTTTTCCTACGTTCAACAAAGTGTTTATTGAGTAAAGATGCATACATAGGGCCATATTCTCAAAGAAGTTCCGCCGGCGTATATGGAGATGCGCGGCGTAAGTGTAAAGAAGCGCCGTCCTATTTATGCGCCGTAGTCACAGAACCATATCCGCCAGAAACAAGGCTTCTCCCGTCCGTCTTAACTCGTTTAAGTTTACGCAGCGTAGGCGCATATTTCCGCTGATGGCATCCTACGCTGCCATAGAATTAGTATTCAAATATGCAAATGATGTACATAAGCTGATTCCCGAACCTACGCGCGAGCGGCGTAGGATACGCGCTGTGCGCGTACGACGAATGGCCGGCTGAAAGTTACTCCTCATAAAGCTCGGTTAACTTTGCTCCAGACCTGAGTAAGTCAGCTTGAAAGCAAATACAGCAGCACCATCCCGGACGAGCTGAGCAACCACACTTATAGGACAACATATTCGTATGCCAACATGCCAGGGGCAGGCGAGGTCTTAGCACTACTAGTGTGTGCAGAGGCGCGTAGAAGGAGGAGGGCACGTGAGAGGGTATACCCACAGCGCATTAGCCTCTTTGGCATGGCTGATTTGGAGGTGTATCGTCGTTTCAGATTCACCCCTCATGCCATCCTGGAAATTACCAGAGCCCTGCAGGATGACATCACCAGCCCAACACAACGCTCACATGCAGTGGAGCCACTGGTGAAGGTCCTGGCAACACTGCATTTCCTGGCCACTGGCTCTTTTCAAAGAACAAGTGGAGACGTGGCTGGGATTTCACAAACCAGCATGAGCAGATGTGTGCACCAGGTTGTCCCCGCAATCCTGAGACGCATGTCCCACCACATCATCAGACCCACCCAGGAGGTCCAGCGGCTGAAGGAAATGCGTGAGTTCTGCCAAATTGCAGGATTGCCACGCACCATCGGGGCTATTGATTGCACCCATGTGACACTACAGCCCCCCCATGAGACAGAGCACATTTACCGCAACAGGAAGCATTGGCATTCCATCAATGTCCAGGTCATAGTGGATGCCCAAGGCCTCATATGGCATGTCCGTGCCAAACACCCAGGATCCAGCCATGACAGCTTCATATTCCGTCAAAGCGACATCCCAAGACACTTTGAACAGAACATGTATGGGGACAGCTGGCTGGTTGGTGAGTGACATGGGTGTCAGGTATGACTGTCCCCCCCCATGATGCAGACATCACGAGGGGCACATGCACGACTAACATCCTCTTGTCTTTTCCCTTCCAGGTGACTCTGCATATGCACTTGGACCCCATCTTATGACCCCATTCCGGAACCCCCAAACCCCAGGAGAGCAAAGATACAATGCTGCACACATAAGTACCCGTGGAGTGGTGGAACGCACATTTGGCCTCCTTAAGTCCCGTTTCCGATGCCTGGATAAGACTGGGGGTACCCTGTTGTATTCCCCAAACTTCGTGTGTCAGATCATCGGTGCATGTTGCTTGCTGCACAACTTTGCAGTGAGAAAGGGCCTGGAGATTGACATACGTGATGACCTGACCCCCGAACCAGACATTCCCCCCCCCCTAACCGAGGGTACCCCGTCTTCTGAGGGATCAGCAATCAGGAGATGTCTCGTGGAACGAATCTTTGAACGTTAAAAACACACATTAAACATGGCACAAGGAGAATGCACGCATGCACACCACTGTGGTCCCTAGCACACACACCCCACATCACATTGGATTAGACCGAAGTACACCGCACGGTACTAAGGAGCAGCAACGCCGCGTCAAGGCCCCAATGATGTTGCTGTCCATTCATACACCTTTCACACGGACCTGGTGAGAACTTATCCCCAGCGACCGAGGGTGACACCCCTTACTGGCAGGAGTGTCACCCCCCCACATTCACACACCATTCACACTGTACTCTGCACTACTTTGTGCAGCACCAGTGAAAAGAGGGGTTCTATATTAAGGGCGATATAGTCAGCTGGGCTCCTAGAAATATGTATTCCCAAATATTTGATAGTGTCTGTCAGTTGGCGTGGCGTTCCTATCAGCGGCTCAGGCGGTTGGAAGCTATCAATCGGTAGGATCTGCGATTTTTGAGCCCGGAAAATGTTCCGAACTGTTCGATCACCTGGAGCGCAGCTTGGAGGGAGGGTCCCCCGAGTCAGCGAGATATAGCAGTGTATCGCCCCCATACATACAAATTTTTTTATACTACAGGGTCCCGTCTGCAATCTCAGAGTTTGTGTGAATGGACACGGCCAAGGGTTCTGCAGCAAGAGCATACAAAAGTGGGGAGCGCGGGCAGCCTTGTCTCGTACCTCTACTGAGGTTAAACACCTGAGGCGGCTAGCCATTGGCCACCAGAATCTGGGACCAAGCCATAGCTCTCCAGGCATCGCCACAGAATACTGTGTATCTCTTTTTAAGGAAAAATTCTTAAAGGAATTGTATGTCTTCTTTCTTCTGGTCAAGACTAATGCTGGCCATACACAAATGGATTTTCAAATGACTGAACTCATTTTTTTCAAACATTTAACATTTGATTTTAGAAATGAATATATTTCCAGAACAAAAACCATGTACACTGTTTAAAATGCATTCATTCATTCATTCTAGAAAAAAATTCAATTATGTTGAATTCTCTTCACTTTGATTGAAAATGAACTTGATTTGACTCCACGATGATTAGAAAATCAACTTTTCTTAAAAAAACTATTTTCTAATAAATCTTTGTGTGTGGTCAGCATAAGAAACATAAATACCAATCAAATTGAGTAAATATGAAATACTGCTCTTTCAGTGAGCTGATGAAACACACTAAATTCCATTTTCATGTTTACTTTTCTGATTTTACCTGTGTTGATAAAACATGGATAGCACAAGCTTCGGCTTCGGTGGGTCTGCGAGGTGGTCACTTTGGGGTACAAGATCGAGTTTCTTTCCTGTCCGCCAAACAGATTCTTTCCCTCTAAATTTTCCTCTCCTTCCGGCTCGTCGGTCTGCCTTAATGGGGGCAGTACAAGATTTACTGAGAGTAATTTTACCCGTGCCACTGGAGGAAAGGTTTCAGGGATTCTACTCGAATCTGTTTGTGGTCCCAAAGAAGGACAGAGTTCGTCCTATTTAAGACCTCAATGCCTTTGTAAAGATTTGAACGTTCTGGATGGAATCAATTAGTTTGGTGGTTGCTGCGCTCCATCCGGTGGATTTTCTGGCATCCTTGGACATCAAGGACGCATACTTGCATGTCCCCATCTGCGCCAGGCACCAGAAATTTCTGGGATTTGCGATCGGCGAAGACCACTATCAATTTGTGGCTCTTCCCTTTTAGCCTAGCTTCGGCACCAAAAGTTTTCACCAAGGTGCTTGCCCTGATTCTGGCCTTGCTGGGACAGTGAGGCATTGCTATCGTAGGCTACTTGGACTGTCTTCTGAGAGCTGCTTCTATAGCCAGTCAGACCCTTTGGGAATTTGGTTGGGTGTTGAACATTCAGCGTCTGGAGTACCTAGGGTTGATCCTGGACTCCTCGGAGGCGAGAGTACTTCTTTTGGAAAAGTTGCAGACATTCCAGACTGCAGTGAAGTTGTTGGCATCCCGCAATTGTTCGTCTCTCAGTTTTTGCATGCTGGCCTGGGCCTCATGGTAGCCTCCTTCGAGGCAGTACCGTATGCCCAATTTCACACTCGAGTCTTACAGAAGGAGATCCTGTCCAAATGGAACAAATCTCCTTGGTCTCTGGATTGTCAGATTCAGGTGAGTCACCTGGTCAGAGTCTCTCTGAGTTGGTGGCTGAGATCCCCGGCCCCTCAGTCCGGGAAGTTGTTCCTTTCTTCCCAGTCGACTGATCACGACGGACGCCAGCCTCGCAGGTTGGGGGGGGGGAGTCTGGGGGGTCCAGTCGGCCCAGGGTCGCTGGACTCTGGTCAAATCCCGCCTGCTGAACAATGTACTGGAGCTTTGAGCGATCAGGCTTTGTCTCTTCTCATGGTCTCAGAGGCTACAAGGGCGTCCAATCAGGATCCAGTCGGACAAGGCCACGGCTGTGGCTTATGTCAACCATCAGGGAGGAAACAAAGAGCGTCGGAGGTCGCTCACATCCTCCGATGAGTGGAAAAAAGCCTGCCGGCACGATCAGCCGTTCTGGGTGTAGAAAACTGTCAGGCGGACTATCTAACTCACCAGATGCTGGACCAAGGGGGGTGGTCGTTGCATCCAGAGGTGTTTCAACTCCTTTGCCGGAGGTGGGGCACGCCGTACGTTGATCTCCTGGCTTCTCGACTCAATCGCAAGGTGTCGAGGTTCGTGGCCAGGTCCAGAGATCCCTGGGCAGATGCATTGGTGGCCCCGTAGGATCAGTATCGGCTAATCTATGCCTTTCCTCCACTGAAGTTGCTTCCTCGTCTTCTCCGCAGAGTAAAGGCAGAGGGGATCCCGGTGATTCTAATCACTCCAGATTGGGCCCGGTGTCCCTGGTACACCAACCTCGTGCGCCTGGTGGTGGATGCACCTTGGCGTTTGCCAATGCGGGAGGTTACTCACAGAAGTTCGGTGAGGACTATGATGCTACTTTTGCTCCAGTTGCTAAACAAAGTACTTTCAGAACACTAATGACAGTGGCTGCCATGCGTACAATGATTGTGAAACATCACGATATTAAGACAGCTTTTCTTAATGGTGATATTGAAGAAGAAATTTACATGTCACAGCCAGAAGGATATTTGAAAAAGGGACAAGAGCATCTTGTCTGCAAGTTGAATAAATCTCTTTATGGCCTTAAACAATCGGCTCGAGCATGGAACCTAAAGATTAATCAAGTTCTACTAAATGAAGGATTTACAAGGAGCAAAGCTGATCCGTGCCTATATGCTAAACAAATAGACACTGAGTGGATGTATCTGCTAATTTATGTAGATGACCTGATTATTGCTCACAAAAACAACAATGAAATTGCAAAGTTAACAGGAGTACTCAACGAGCACTTTGAAACTAAAGACCTAGGTGAAGTGACATATTATCTTGGAATTGACATCCAGCGTGAGAAAGATGGACGTTTCCTGTTGAATCAGAGTGCAAAAATTGAATCTATTCTTCAGCAATTCAACATGACAGAGGCGAAAGGAGAAAGCACACCTATGGATACAGCCTATCCAAAGTCAGAAGGAGAAGATGATCTTCTCACATCCAATGAACAATACAGACAAGCAGTGGGGGCACTTCTCTACATTGCAACCACTACACGTCCAGACATTGCAGCCAGCATGTCTCTTCTTTGCAGGCGAGTTGATAAACCACGTCAAAGAGACTGGAATGCGATCAAAAGAGTTATGAGATATCTGAAACAGACAAAAGACTTAAAATTTAAACTGTCAGCAAGTGGTGATTTAAACCTCGTGGGATATGTGGACTCCGATTGGGCAGGTGATCACAGCACACGCAAATCCACAAGTGGTTACTTATTAAAATTGGGAGACAGTCCTATATCATGGTCCAGCAAGAAACAGATGTCAGTGGCATTGTCCTCTACAGAAGCCGAATACATATCTGCAGCTTATGCCAGTCAAGAAGTTGTGTGGTTACAGAAATTACTCAAGGATCTTGGAGAAGCAACATCAGAACCTACCGTCTTATTTGAAGACAATCAGGGTTGCATTAAGCTTGCAACAAGTGAGAAGATTAATGGAAGAACCAAGCACATCGATGTCAGACGACATTACATTCATGACTTAGTTGATCAAAATGTAATTGAACTTGTGTATTGTGAGTCGGAAAAAATTATTGCTGATGCTTTGACAAAGCCACTAGCTAGAAACAGATTTGTTGATCTTAGATCAGAAATGGGATTGACATAGATAGTAGTTGTTGAGTGGGGGTGTTAGCATACAAGGTTTGTATTTAATGAGCAACAAACAACTATAAGTCATTGCTGTGTGCCCACTATATTGTATGATCACTAGATGGCAGTGTTACGTTTGTGGGTTCATGTTTTGTCTATGCCTTATAAGTAATAAAAGAGTTTCCTGCTCGTGTCGCAGATTTTCCACAGAGAAATAACAGACTGTTCTGCCTGTACTTTGTTTAGCCCCTGAAAGATTATATCTAACAATACCTGTCTGCTACGGCTCCGTTCCGGAGGTCGGACACGCTGTTTGTGGTGGTATCTGGTCCGCAGAAGGGCCTGTCTCGTCACCATTTCTCTGTGGATCAGACAGACCGTCATTCAGGCCTATGCCCTTAAGGGGCGGGCGCCTCCCTTCCCTGTCATGGTGCACTCGACCAGGGCTATTGGTGCCTCCTGGGCTTTCCGACATCAAGCATCTGTCTCACAAGTGTGTAAGGCGGCGACTTGGCCGTCCGTTCACACCTTCTCCAAATTTTACAAGGTTGATGTGAACACCTCTTCGGATGCTTCCTTCGGCCACAAGGTTCTGCAGGTGGCTGTTTAAGGTTGCATCTCCTCCGTTGAGGAGCTCTGTTTTGTTTTGGGGTGAATTTCGTTTTTAATGCTGTTCCCACCCCTCGTTTTTTTGAGACGTCCCATATGTCAAGACTTGGAAAGGCTGTGTCCGTCCATGGATGAAAAGAGAAAATAGGATTTTTGTACTCACCGTAAAATCCTTTTCTTTGTCGTCCATGGATGGACACAGCACCCACCCCTCCTTTTTAGGTTTGTACTGCTTTTTGACAAACTGAGTTGCTGACTGCACGGTAAGGGGTTATGACCTGAGGGACCGCCCCCTGGGCGCGGGGCTGTTCAACTTCAATTTAGACGGCACATAACCCATATGTCAAGACTTGAAAATGCTGTGTCCCTCCATGGACGACAGCGAAAAGGATTTTACGGTGAGTACAAAAATCCTATTTTTATGGCGAAAAACATGGCAATTATTTTGTCTATGTTGAACAAATTTGTTATCCAGTTTGGATTTAGTTCAACTTTAGCTCCACCGTTTTTTAGTGTTAATGTAGTATGTGTCTTGTTGTTTTCACCCATTTAGATGCCAGCCATTGTGTAATTGTTAACTTTTTTCCCTTGTGATTTAGGATTCTGATGATGGTGCACCCCCTCCAAGCAAAAAGGCAAAATCTGACAGTTCGGCACAAAACACCGAAGCAGTCTAGACCGTCAAGCTAAACTTCTTTCTTTTTATTATTTGGGGTCGGTTTACTGTAAGGTACATTGGTTACTGCAACTCTAGGACAGCCTTACTGACATCTTTGTCTCTTTAATGAGAATAGAACTCTTTTTATCTTCTCAACCTACAAAGCAAAAATCCAACAATGCCTGGACAGGAGGCCAGGACTTTAGGAAATGGGGAAACTTTCTGTGACAACTCAAGATACCAATGACAGTCTTTTGAAGTGGTTGTTGTAAACACTCAGGAGGGTCTACGCACTGTTTTCTGTAGTCATTTTTACATTTGTGTTGCTGCTGTATATACGTTTTTCCATTTTGCTATTTAACATGTAAGATATTTAAAGATGGTACCTGTTCAATTTTAAGCCTCCATGTGAATTTCCATAATTCTGGTTATGTTACTGTGCCTTTTGGTTTAGGGATTTTTATTTTAATATAAAGTTCCACATACAGTGGATAAAAATGTTTAAATATTTGTAGCAATTTAAAAATCATTCTAAGCCATTTTCACAAGTGGACTGAGCTGATGACTTTATCGAAGAGTATTTGAATGCCTTTTATCATGCACCATTTATCAGCATCAATGCATTCCACGGTCTGACTGTATCTGCTAGCTTGCTTTAACTGCTAACGCATCATAATGTTCTTAAATCCATGTAACAACTTCCCTCTGTTCCAGGCAGCTAACGCATTCATTATGTTTTACTACAGAAGCAGTGGTTTATCCATTTCTTGTAGATTACTCTAAAAATAACTGATTTATGATAAAGGGTTTAGTCAAAGCAGTATTTTACTTTGTCTGCCAACTGCAACTTTTTTTTTTTTTTTATTTGATTAAAAAAAAAATCAATATAAATCGATTTTATAACTTGTCATTCTAGTTCGATGTGCGAGTTGCTCCAAGGACAGTACAGCTTAAGGCAGTATAAGGGTTATATGCTGGTGCATTTTAGGCTGTGTGCGTGTGCATGTGGTGTGTGTGATTATTTTTATTTTTTAGTAGAACATGTTTCTATATTTAATTGGTATTCTCAGCATATCGGTTTTAAGCTAACACTACAATTTTAATCAAAGTAATGCAATTTTAGACATTTGCCAACTGACCTATACATCGGGTACTCACAGATTTTCCATCTGAGAGTTATGGTCTTTTTACCTGTTCAGTATATCGAAGTGGATAACTGTACCTGCCCAGGTGTACAAACTGCTGGGCTATTCAGGTTTGCCTACACAACAACATTTCCCAAATCTGTGAAGCACCGTGTTGGTACCCAGCCCTAATTTGCAAGATATGTTTACAGTTAAAATGTATAGGTACTAAATTTTCAATTGGACATTTTTTTTTTTACAAAAAATGACGCCAAGTGAAGTGAAAATGCTGAAAAATAGAATGATGCAACTTTTTGTAAAAGCTGACCACCCCCTCGCCACAGATGCATTCTTACCTCAGTGTTTACATCCAGGACAGCAAGTCTTCACTGTACCGACTGCACCTGTGAGTTGCAGCCAAAATGAGACTTCCAAGGAACCATATCTGATGGTCTCGGGCATCGGCGAAGCCCAATAATCTACGGGGCACAAATCCGCAGGTTCCTCCAGAACAGTGAGGACTTGATCTGCTGGATGAATATAAACCGAGAAACTATCACTGTCAGAATATAGCATTTATGCATCTCTGGAGGGGGAGAGTGGGTTTGGTTAGGGCAGTGTTTCTCAATTCCAGTCCTCAGGCCCCCCCAACAGGTCAGGTTTTCAGGATTTCCCTCAGATGAAAATGCTGTGGTGATTACTAAGGCAGTGAAACTGATCAAATCACCTGTGCAAAATAATGGAAATCCTGAAAACCTGACCTGTTGGGGGGGCCTGAGGACTGGAATTGAGAAACACTGGGTTAGGGAGCGAAAAGAAAAAATGCACTTTGTTTTAAAGTGCACTTATCCTTTAAATCAGGGATAAGCAATTAGCGGACCTCCAGATGTTGCCAAACTACAAGTCCCATGAGGCATAGCGAGACTCTGACAGCATCAAGCATGACACCCAGAAGCAGAGGCATGATGGGACTTGTAGTTTGGCAACAGCTGGAGGTCCGCTAATTGCTTATCCCCGCTTTAAATTTTAAAGTGTTACTAAACCCACAGCTGTAAAATCAGGCTGTATATGCAGTAAAGCATGCTAGTTAGAACCTAAGGGATTAATCCTATGCATTGTGTAAACAGGCTGTTTGATCTTGACTTCTATGATCCTCCCCTTTTGCAGCCCCTAAACCATCTCCTGAAAGAACAAACCAAAAGTTTTTTCTTCTTCTTGGAAGGGTGCATGTGATCAGCACAGGGCCAATCGGCACTGTCCAGATATAGGATCAGGAGTCATGCAGCTTCATAGGACAATCATAGGAGAATGAAAATTCCTCCCAGAAGCTTTAACCGGACACTGATAGAAGTCCCAAGACTGCTATATACAGCTAAGATAAAGTATTTAGTTAACTACTTCCGGACTGCCCGCCGTCACTATACGTCAGCTGTTTGATGTTAAATACTGAAGTTATGGCAGCAGCCATAACCCCAGTATCTCTTTAAAAAGCGGGCGATACGCTTTCAGATAAAGGTGGTCTCTTCGGTGGATTCACCGCAAGATCACTTTCATCAGGGGCGGGAAAGGGGCCTCCTGCCGCTCCCCGGAGCCGTCGGTAGCAGCGGAGACGATCAGGTCCTTTCCTCTAAGAGACATGGTCAAGTGAGTGAAATATGGCCCCCACTCTGCTCCATACCATTGGATGACGGATGCGTCGTCTCACGTCACTTCCGCCCAATTGTCTTAAAGGGGTCATTTATTTTGATTATTTTATTGTAATTTTTTATTGTTTTTAAGTGTAAATGTGAGATCTGAGGTCTTTTTATATCCCAGATCTCACATTAAATGCTTTTTAATTTTTTTTTATTACAGAAGCAAACGCATATGAAAACGCTGTTCAAACCACACATGTGAGCTATCGCTGCTCTGTAACTCAAAACTGGTAACCTGTAGAAATTTTTAAACGTCGCCTATGGAGTCAAAGTTTGTTGTCATTCCACGAGCGGGCGCAATTTTAAAGCATGACATGTTTGGTATCAATTTACTCGGCGAGACATTATCTTTTTACAATATAGAAAAAATTGGGCTAACGTTGGTGTTGTCTTAGTTTTTTAATAAAACATTTGCGCTTGTAAGACCTGCGCAAATACGGTGTGACAAAGTATTGCAACGACCACCATTTTATTCTCTAGGATGTCTGAAAAAGAAAATATAATGTTTGAAGGTTCCAAGTAATTTTTTTAATTACTTTAACTCGTAAACAACAAGTTTGAAAAATAGGCCTGGTCTTTAAGTGGTTAAAGAGGAACTGCAGTCTGCTCACATAAATTGTAAACAAAAAACACATCTTTGCCATTCTAAAGCTTCCCTTGAACCACTTTGCATATTTTGTATATACTGTGATTCTGTACTTGCCGAATATGCTGCAGAAATCTCCCTTTACTGAGTCTGGCTGCAACCATTTTTACTGTGGGCAGCTGAAGCTGCTGCCTGTTCACTTCCTGGATTTACACATAGAGGCACACCTCCAGCTCTGATTGACCCACTTATGATTAACCCCCCTCTCTTCCTGGAAAACTCTCATGAGAGAGAGAGAGCTGTGTATGATGTCATAAGCCTAGGTTTTTTTTTTACTAGGCAAACAGGAAGTGGGCTGTATAAGGTATTTACTGGCAGAAAATAAAATGTTTTACTCTCCAAAGTTAACACAACAAGGGGAGAGGGTTTAATAGATGGAAAGTTGAAAAAAATTACTGAAGGTCCACTTTAAGCAATTGCATTTCCATGTTCTGTGTGCTGTGGGAGACCAGATATAGTGAATGGGTTTAGTAACACTTTGACCTGCAGCAGCAAAGTTGGGATAACACCCATGTTATGTGTTTTTGTTTCCAATCACACAGCATAACATTAAAACATTGCTGCCTAAATTTAAGCATGCTCTTTTTCTTTTTCTTTTTTTTTTTTCCTCTTAAAATTCCAAAACTGCCTGCAAAGTTCTGTGTATAATTTTGCTTCAAACTAAAAAAGGTAAGACATATGTTTTTAGGTATGCTGTATAATTGGGAACATATAATATATTGTGTTGATTTTTAAATTTTGGCTGCAATGGTGAAAATACACTAAGTACAAATGACATATGGCATCTTAATACAGAGTTTGAAATATGCTTTCGTACAGGAAGTTGTTTGGTTTGCAGTGATGTTTGTACATATACATTTTGCTTTGCTGTCATTCTGCAGTTTTTTTTTGTTTTTGTTTTTATACACCCTTTCTTCTCTAGTTTGTAGAAGCTGAACCGCCTGTGAAGTCCTACACATCCATCAGTTTCAGCCTTGCTTAAGCATGGACTGTTTATCTAAAGCTGAACCTATATGAGGGGAGAATTTCAGGATAGTGTTGACTAATTTTCCTCTGTAGGAATATACCTCAAGACCTCACAGTAAATGTACATTTTCTGTGTATATAATAAAAAAAAAAAGAGCAGTTTCATCTTTGCGAATGCAACATATATGGTGGTAAAATTCTATCTAAGATAAGAATGTATCTATACTGTTATACATTGTCCATGTCAACAAGTGAAGAATGCTAGAAAACCATCATTGAGTTCATTTTAATAGATGTACAAACAAGGAAAGACTGGAAATCTGTATAATTGCATGGGAGTTGTTGATTTTTGGTTTGGTCTGGTTCGTTTTTTTTGTTTTTTTACTTGAAAGCGGTTTAACTTTAATATTCCACGCAGTGATTAACTCCTATTTTGTATAAAAATAATGAAACCAGATTATATGTATATATATAAACACTCACTGCTATGTGAATACATAGTTATCTACTGTGAAATCGCAACAAATTAATCTTTTAAACTTCCCAAACAAGGACCAATAATTTGCAGACTTGCATTATAGGCCAAATGTTCGGGTAACTGAGCCATCTGTGAGAGTTGTCCTGCTCAATCTTTATTCTTTGACGATACTGATAGAGTGGGATGTGCAAAACAGTTCATGTGGCTTGATCTTTACGTTCATATGCTGCCTTCATGAGACAGTTTTCATTGCTCCAACATCTGTCATAATTTAGCATGATTAACTTCCAGATGTAGTAAGCAGCTGAAGCCTCTTGGAGGTAGCTTAAAAACTCAATTTCACTACAGGTGCACTGCAAATATACCTGCAGATTGGATTGCCCACTTTGGAAAGGGAGACCCAATTTACTATTTGGCCAACTTTGGTGTTAGTCAGATCTTACATGGGCTGCCATTCAAGTATGTCCAAATTGCACAGATTGTGTAGGGAGCAATTGAAACTAATATTTGAGAGCAGCACCCCCATGTGGATCGCAAATGATCACATTTTCCATTATGATGAGACTATTGCCAAACTGATGACTACAAGGCGGAATATGCAACAGTAACTCGTACCCTGACAATTATCGGCAGCGGGAGTTTATAGAAAGCTTTTGCAGTAGATTACCCGCATGTAAAAAGTGCTCTTTCAGGGCGAGTTCGCACCATAAAAGGTGTGTCCGAGCACTTGTGCCATTTTGCACATCCCTGTGGCCCATTAATCCCAAAAGGCTGCTGAATGCACTAAGTACAGAGGTGTGATTTTTGAAATTGAGTTGCACCAAACTGCATGGTGATGTGGTACCATGCAATTTGGGTATTAACGAGCCTGCATTTGCAGAAGGCAATGTGTTCTCATGTGGTGCTGGAAATGTGCATTTCCTGCATTGTCAGACTTGCATTTATCAATGGATTTTATTGCATGTATCTACGTGACATTGCAAGCATACCTACCAGGTCTTCAAGAAACCAGAGTTTTTCATCTGCGCTGTAAAGGTCAACCTGAAAAGGGGTAGAAACTGGAAGATGCACAAGGGTTTGATTGTTTTGTTTAAATCGGGGCTAAGTTCATTTTACAAAAGGCAGTGTCTGAAGATTTAACTTCCTATGCTTCTCCACTAGCCTAGTTTTGCACCTCTTTGCTCCCCATTTGACGGTGCTCATTTATGATTAGAGGTGCACTAAATGAAAATTTTGGTACTGAAAGCGAAAATGCAGGATGCGCTTGACCGAAAAAAATAAATTCTAAAAAAATATATATATATTTATTTGTATATGTATTTGCATTATATTTGACTTTTTAACATAATTTAATCATGAATTTTAAATGAATGTGGATTTATTGTTGACCGTTATCTGCACCTTTAGCGCAAGAAAAGCTTAAGACAAATGCAACCCTTTAAATTCTATGTATGTCTTCCCACTGGTCTGTTGCTCATCCTTTGTGGTGTTGAAAATCTTGCTGGCTGCATTTTTGGTCCGGTAAAAAAAAAAACGCACCTCCCCGTTGAAATGCATTGAAACCGCAGCAATAATGCACCTGTTATGTTTTTGATGCAGTTTTTGAGTCACATGACCTATGAAATGTACAGTAAAATCGCACATGTTTTTGGCACAATTATCAGCACCCTTTTCCTTTAAAACACAATTTTCGGCCCATAGGTTTTGGCTGCCGAAATTTCGGTGCACGTCTTGTTATGATGATGGTCGCAAACACCAACTGGAAATACAATTGTGCATACATTGTGGAGAGGCAGGAAGAGTCACACATTCCCACATATTATGAAACCCATGGTATTCTAGGCACTGTCAAAGCATAAGAATAGAAAGTAAATGATGCCGACTTACTCCTAAAAAAGGAAGCCTACATAATGAAGTAAAATAAAAAATGCAGTTTTTATCCTTGTAATATAAAAGCCACAGTAATGACTGAGAATATGTTTATTGTATGTAACCAGTCCTAGGGATATGGCGACCGATAAATTGGATTCTTGTATCCATTCATTTCACAAGCCAATGAATCTACTTGCTTGTATTAATGCATCATTTTGAGGTAACTTTTTTTTTTTTTTTTTTAAGAATTCTTTTACTTGTTTCTTGGTGCATAACTGTAATAGTAATTTTCACCCTCTGTACATTTTAGAAAAATATGAATGCTTGAGCTCACTGTCATCTGTAGATTGATCACCAATGCCTCATGTTCTGGACATTTAACTGGCTAACATTCTGATATTTGTAACTTTTTTTTTTTTTTTTTTATTTATTTATTCCATTAGTAGTTATGGGTTTGTACAGTGTACAATTTCTTTTGGAAATAAAATTTCAGAACCTGGTTTATGTATTTCCACTTTAATTTATCACAAAATAAAATGAGTTTTCTTAGACATAAAATACAGGACACAGGCTCTTTAATCATAACTGGGTTACAAGCATCTACCTTCAGGTGACTAGACATTGGCAAAAAGAGAAGGCTGCAGGGACATCCCCCCTCTAACTCTCCCATCATGGTTTGTTTGATCTGCAGTTGCCTTAGTGCTGCACATGTGATCAGTTATGACACCCGCCCTTTGATGGCTTGACAGTTTGGTTGAGAGCACAAGCAACTGTGAACGCCGTCATTCCTTAAAAGTAGATGTTTTGTGTAATGTTAAATTTTATGGGTTTATTTTGGGTTTATTTTTGCTTTAAAGCCGGATGGCCATACATTACAGGGGGTCCCCGGGGGTTACAAACCCGTTAGGGACTTTCCTCCTGTTTGTAGATGGGAATTGTTCGTAAGTCAGCCGTGCATGCGCAGACCGGCAATTGCGGACATTTCCGATGTTCCGTCAAATGCCGTTCTGCGCATGCGCGGACAATTATGGACATAATCTTTTATAGAAATATCTGAAAAAATGCGGCATGCATTTGTATTCAGCCCCCCTGAGTCAGTACTTTTGTAGAACCACCTTTGGCTGCAATTACATCTACACGGGGTAAGTCTACCAGTTTTGCACCTAGCTCAAACGCCATCAGATTGGATGGAGAGTGTCTGAACAGCAATTTTCAAGTCTTGCCACAGATTCTCAATTGGATTTCGGTTTGGACTTGGGCCATTCTAAAACATTCCATTGTAGCTATGGCTGTATGTTTAGGGTCATTGTCCTGCTGGAAGGTGAACCTCTACCCCATTCTCAAGTCATTTGCAGACTCTAATGGGCCGTACAGACGACCGAACATGTCTGCTGAAACTGGTCCGCGGACCAGTTTCAGCAGACATGTTCGGTCGTGTGTAGGCCCGAGCGTGCAGGATTCCAGCAAACATTTGCCCGCCGGGCCTTTTCCCAGCGGGCAAATATTTCTGGACTTGTTTTAAAACAGTCCGCTGGAATCCTGCCCGCTCGGACATGTTCGGTCGTCTGTACAGATCTACCGTACATGTCTGAGCCCCCGCCATCCCTCGCATGCGTCGAATGACTTCGACGCATGCGTGGAAGCATTTAACTGGCAGGCCCGCCCACGTCGCGGACACGCCCCGCGTATTGTTTACGTGCGGATTTCTGTACGATGGTTAGTACAGCCATCGTACAGAAATCCCCGGGCAGACATGTACGGTGAAAACGGTCCGGCGGACCGGTTTCATCGTACATGTTTGCCCGTGTGTACGGGGCCTTACAGGTTTTCTTCTAAGATTGTCCTGTATTTGGCTCCATCCATCTTCCCTTCAACTCTGACCAGCTTCCCTGTTCCTTTTGAAGAAAAGCATCCCTACAACATGATGCTGCCACTACCATGTTTCACGGTGGGGATGGTCTGTTCAGGGTCATGTGCCGTGTTAGTTTTCCCCCCACACATAGCATTTTACTTTTAGGCCAAAAAGTTCAATTTTGGTCTCATCTGACCAGAGCACCTGCTTGCCCCAGATGGCTTCTCGCAAATATGAATTCTTGTGGCTTTCTTCTTGCCATTCTTCCATAAAGGCCAGATTTGTGGAGTGTATGACTAATGGTAGTTCCGTGGACAGATTCTCCCACCTGAGCTGTGGATCTCTGCAGCTCAGCATGGTCTCTGCAGAGTTATTATGGACCTCCTTGGCTGCTTGTCTGATTAATGCTCTCCTTGCCCAGCCTATCAGTTTATGTGGACGGCAAAGTAGGTTTGCACTGCAGTTGTGCCATACTCTTTCCATTTTTTATTTTATTTTTTTGGCTGATGGATCAAAGCTTGGGATAACTTTTTACAACCTAACCCTGCTTTAAACTTCTCCAATGTTATCCCTGACCTGTCTGGTGTGTTCATTGACCTTTTATGATGCTGTTTGTTATTTTATTTTATACTGAGATTGAAATACACACACACTCTATTTACTAATTAGGTGACTTCTGAAGGCAATTGATTCCACTAGATTTTGTATAAGAGTATCCTAGTCAAGGGGGCTGAATACAAATGCACGCTACACTTCTTCTTTTTTTTTTTTTAAAGATATTTGTTTGTAAAAAAAAATTGAAAACCATTTATTCCACTTATACAATGTGTCACTTTGGGTTGGTCTATCGCATAAAATTTACGTTTTTGGTTGTAACATGACAAAAGGTAGAAAATTGCAAGGGGTATGAATACTTTTTCAAGGCACAGTAAATAAACCTATGGCTGCCATAACTAAGCTAATACATTTCTAGTAGAAGTTCTAAAAATCTGTTAACGGAAAACCATAAATGTAATATCCTCCAGCTCCGTAGCACCTTGATGTGGTGACTGTATTAATTTTCATTATTCGGGGGGGGTTCCCTTGTTCCCTGTGCTTTTTTTTTTTTCCTCCCTTATTTTTGGTAATTCTGCAAATAACATACAATCTGTCCCTGTGTGGCTACCCTAACTTCTCCACGATACCTATGGAGGCAGTCATATTTGTCACTCACGTCTGCTTTGTTTATGTTCATTACATGGAAGGTGGAGAGATTAGTAATACAAGAAAGCCTTTTAAGATTTATTTATTTTTGTACTTCCCATAATATCCTTTAAGTCCATTAGAGGAGAAGGATGATGTGTGCTTTTGGATCATGAGCTGTTCCAAGCCTTCTTCATGCTTTTTTTTTTAATTTTATTTTTTTCCCCCTGTCATTCTGGTACAGATTAATCTTGGCTTTCATCCGTCCAAAGAAAGCTTTTCCAGAAATGGTCTAGCTTTTTTTTTTTTTGCAAATATGGCTTTTCTATTCTTCAGGCTTCTAAATTGTTTGCACCTTGTGTTGAACATTGTTTGCTCTTGTGAAGTCGTCTCTTGATTGTAGACGGTGATATGCCCACCTCCTGGAACGTGTCCTTCACCTGTCTGTGTGTTGTGAATAGGTTATTTACCATTGAGAGGATCCTGCGATCATCCACCACTGTTGTCTTCTGTTAAAGTCCAGGCCTTTTTATGTTGCTGAGCTCACCAGTGCATTATTCTATCCTCAGAATGTACCTGTTGATTTGGCCACTCCTAATGTTGCTGCTATCTCTCCGGTGGATTTGTTCAGTTTTTGAAGCCTTACAATGGCCTTTTTCACTTGCATGGACAGCTCCATTGAACGCATGATAGAATGCAATAGATTCCAAATGCAAATACAACACTTAGAATCAACTCCAGACCTTTTACCTTAATTGATGGAGTAGCCCACACATGGCCATGAACCAGCTTTTGATTCAATTGTCTAATTACTTTTGGTCCCTTGAAAAAGGGGGGTGGCTATTAAGAGCTGTATTGCCTAAACACTTGCTCTGCTTTGGATGTACATACCCTCAAATTAAACCTGAGCATGTGCGATTATCCATTATATAACTATAGCTTGAATATGTTTTGTCAAATTCCTGAAAAAAAATGAATTTTGCTTGTGTCCAAATATATATTTATTATGTGAGAGACCTAACTGTACTTAGGCCTGTAACAGAAAATCCCTACATCGGAGCAGGTATTCATGTACTAGCACTCGAAACCTGATACAGAGTAGAGGGAAGACCTATCTTTCAACAATTTAAGACCCAAAGAAGGCATCTGAACTTAAACTATCACAGTTAGGGGAAGGTAGCTGGGTAACGGTGTCCTGGCTGATCATACAGAAAACGTCAGGACTTACAAAAGATATATATTTACTTGCAAGGAACGAAATTGGAAACATCAGATGTAGGAATATGGAAACAATACTGGTCTAAAAAGGCAACTCTGTTGGCAGAATACACTATGGGAAGGAAGCTGTGACCTAACCTTAGTACACATGCTTAGATTTTTTTTGTTCAGTCTATCAGGTTGAACAAAAAATCTGACCTCTCAGGAGGAGCCACGGTACTATCTATCTAACGTTGGTACAGCGATCTCCCCTGCTGCCCTATTGTGTTCTGACAGGGGGAGCCAATTGACAGACCTTTACCGGTCCTGCCCCTTTGACAGAAGCCGGTGAAACAGCCAGTTTCTGTTGGACCGGCAGCAGTACACATGGGCCAAATGTCTTGGTTTCTATTGAATCAGCCCATGTGTACTAGGATCTATTTAGAGAGGGGGTTCTCAATGTTTTCTTGGAGGCTAATTTGAGGAATTTCTGACAAATCCCATAGTAGGTTTTGCTTGTGGAGGTCTTCCTTGACTGAAGCACAGTCTTGATAACTTTGCTGGAACACTCTACCTCTTCAAATGTCCTCGACTTCCAGACCCTCAAATTCAGAGTCTCTGGATACGGGTGTACAAAGTCTCCCTGAGACAGACGGTCCTGAAGATGTGGGAGGGGTTCGTGGAGGGACAGATGCATCAACTGGTTGAACCATGGCCTCCACGGCTAATAAGGGATTATTATTAAGTCCACCCCCGCTGACACCTGGCAGACATATCTTGAGAAAAGGAGAGGCGTGTTGGTGTTCAGAGGTGGGCGAAAAGGTCTATCTAGGGGTGACTCATTGCTGACAGACCCACTTGAACAATTTCTGGTTCAGTGACCACTCGTTGTCGACCAGATTCCTGGGACAGTGATTTCCTCCTCCACTGGAATAAAAAAAACCTGCTAAAAAGTATGAAGGTGCCAGCAAGCCCACTTGACCATTCGAAACATCCCCAAGAGGGTGCAGGATCTCGATGCCGACATTATTATACAAGATTTATATAGCGCCAACAGTTAGCGCAGTGCTTTGCAACATGAGGGCAGACAGTACAGGTAAAATACAAATCAATACAGGAGGGTTAGAGCTTACAATCGGGTTTGAGGAAGTGGTGCGAGATCCAGACTGATATATCTGATAGAAAATTGGTGATATGTGAGGAGACAGAGGGAGTGAGCTGAGGGATAGAGAAATGGATTTGGGTGTCGTCCGCATAGAGGTGGTATTGAAAGCCATGGGAGGCTATCAGCTGACCCAAGGAGGAGGTGTAGATTGAAAATAGGAGAGCTCCAAGAACAGAACCTTGGGGTACCCCAACTGAGAAAGGAAGAGGTGAGGAGGAAGTAGAGTTGTAAAAAACGCCAATGCCCTGTACACACGAGCGGATTTTCTGTTGGAAAAACCTAGGATGGTTTTTCCAAAGGAATTTTGAGTGGAATTCCATCAGAAAAACCATCCAAGGTTTTTCCGACTGAAAATCAGATCGTGTTTATATGTGGCATTAGCTGGGGAGATGCCAGAAGAGAGGGAGAGGTTGAAGATGGGGGTTAGAGAGTGTAGAATAGAGCCAGAGGGTGAACGCAGCATTTGCGAAGGAACAGGATCCAGAGGGCAGGTGGTAAGGTGGGCATTAGCAAGTAGTTTAGCAACCTCGTCTATAGTGGTGAGATTGAAAGAGGGAAGTAATGTACATGTGGGCATGAAGTGTAAAGCGTGGAGGGTATCTAAACAGTAGAGATCACCTTGCAAATTGTATCAATCTTCTGTTTGAAGTGATTGTCGATCTCCTGGGCAGTGAGCAAGCTGGCGGGTGGAGGACGAAGTAGAGAGTTGAAGGTCGAGAAGATTTGACGGGGACGGGATTATAAATTGCTAATGAGAGTGATAAAATAGGTCTGTTTGGCAGTGAGGAGGCTGGAATTGTATTTTTGGAGGGCAGATTTATATTGGTTGAAATCTTTCTAATGCCGCATACACACATCACTTTATGTGATGAAAAAAAACGACATTTTCTGTGAAGTAAAAAACAACGTTTTTGAAACTTCAATTTTCAAAGACGAAGTTGCCTACACACCATCGTTTTTCTCACAATGTTCTAGCAAAGCGAGGTTACGTTCACCACGTTTTTCCATTGAAGCTCGCTTCATAACTAGTTTCTGGGCATGCGCGGGTGTAAAAACGTTTTAAACAATGTTTTTTGCTACACACGGTCAATTTCTGTGAAGTAAAAAACGACGTTTTGAAAAACGACACATAAAATTGAAGCATGCTTCAATTTTTTTTTTGTCGTTTTTCAGAAGACATAAAACGTTTTCCCCCACACACGGTCATTTAAAGTGACGTTTTTAAAAACGTCAGTTTCTTTCGTCACATAAAGTGATGGTGTGTATGCGGCATAAGTCTTACGCCACAGGTGCTCATGAGCACGACTGTTTTTTTTTTTTTTTTTTTTTTTTAAACTTCTAGTATCATCTGTTTGCCAAGAGTGAAGGGGTCGGCACCTGATTCTGAGTCCAGTGAGAGGGGGCCAGTGGGGCTAGAAGTGAAGCGTTGTAGACAGAAGTGGCTAGGGGTGAGATTTTGTCATAGAGGTCATTGGTAGCAGAGAAGAGAAGGGTTGAGATGATGTAGTTTTCTGTGGGTAACTTTAAGGCGGTTGGAGGGAGAGGAGAGGGAGAGAGTGAAACTAATAAGGTAGTGATCAGAGGAGAGGGTAAGGATAGTTTGAGAGGTTGCATGGAGTGCAAAGGTGAGAGAAAACAAGGTCAAGGGTATTGCCTTCAGACTGCTTCAGGTCAAAGGAGGAGGTTAGGCTGAGAAGTTTGGAAGTGGCAGGAGTGTTAGTATTAATAGGTATGTTGACCATCCGAAACCTCCTCAAGAGCGTGCAGGATCTCAATGCCAACATAGATTGACTCGACAAGGCCCACCTCACCTTCTTTTGACAAACAAAACAAAGACAGCACCAGAATTACAGAGTGAAAAGATATGAACACATGGAGGCATGTGAAACCAAAAAAATGAATGGATATGTCAATAGTAAAAATAAATGAAGTTGATGAGCAGCTGGAAGGATATACACATCAGGAGTGATGTGAAGGGGTAAAGCAAACCAAGGAAATCCTTCAGAGTAGCGCTACAACAAAAGAGGATGTTGAAGTCCCACAATCATGTAAGTTAGAAATTTATTAAAAATATGTCTCAAGAACAAAAGTCTCCAAATTTACAGCTTCGTAATGCAGGATATGAAAACTACAATGTGAGCAGTTCCACGTTGTCGTGCACCACCAAAAAAGTTGGTGCAGGACGTCTCACTGACGCTGAACGGAGGGGCGGCATGTATCGGGTCAAAGCCCTTCGTAGGACCTGACGAAGGGCTTTGACCCGATACATGTCGTCCTAGTTTGTAGCAGCAACAACCTCCTGTCTCCAGCCCATGCAGCACCTCCGTACCGCGCACTACACAGATCCTCTGAGACATCGTTCCAGTCTACCAACTCGGCATCCCGCCCACCTTGTTTGCATGGGCCAAGCCTCCAACCCTCCATCCAATCCTGCATCAGCACTCTGTGAGTCCTGTTACCGCCCCTCTGTTCAGCGTCAGTGAGACGTCCTGCACAGCCTAAGTGGAGCGCGCGTCCTGATTGCCCACAGTGCACAGAGACTGACATCGTCCTCTTACCCACGGCCGACCGAACTCCTTGTTCGCCGGAACACCCACACATCCATCAGGGTCATGGTAAGAGCGCAGAACATTGCCCACGTTTGATGCTGAATTTTATTGGTTTGTTCACTTCACGTGAGACGCCTTGCCTGTGGGAGAGGTATTATCTCGGCAGAAGTGCTCCAGTGTTTGCATTGCCTTTGCGGCCAACTTTTTTGGTGGTGCACGACAACGTGGAACTGCTCACATTGTAGTTTGCATATCCTGCATTACAAAGCTGGAAATTTTGAGACTTTTGTTCTTGAGACATATTTTTTATAAATTTCTAACTTACATGATTGTGGGACTTCAACATCCTCTTTTGTTGTAGCGCTACTCTGAAGGATTTCCTTGGTTTGCCTCACCTTCTCTTGGATGACCAAGAATTTTGCCAGCGGGAGAGCTCCTGACTGGTTCTGGGTGTTGAACAGAGGGCCGAGATATATCATCTTTTGTGTAGGAGCGAGCTGGTTCTTGGACTGGTTCCTTATTCAACCAAAACTGGTCAGGATGTCCGTTGCCTCCTGTAAGGGTGCTATTAGCATCTCTGCACTGAGACAATATCAAGATTTAATCCAGACTCTGATCCCCTGTTCTCTGAGTGGTGCTAGGATTGACACTAGGACTTGCGTAAAGTTTGATACTGTAGATTAGGGATGAGCTTTGTGTTCGACTGGAACATCGTCTGTTCGTACTGTAAAGTTCGGGGAACCAGGTTGATCGCAGGACAAAGGCTTTTAAATCAAAACTGAGGTTTATTAAACTTAAATGGCTTCACAGCAGCAAAAACAAAAGAAATAACAGTCTCAACGACGTGTACAGCTCAGAGCTGCTATCGCAGTTAAACAGTCCTTGCAGGTAAGTTTCCCAGTAGCAGGCTTCCAGGCAGGACACTGCCAAGTGCTTTTACAGATTTTCACAGCTTCCCACAGCTTTTACTTGTCCACCATTCACCATGCACAGCCTCCACTATGCTCCTTGACTCCCCTATCACTCCCTGTCTTTGCTTTAAACCACTTCCTTAGACAGGTGTGTTAACCCTTTCTGTTCCCTTAAAAGGACCACATTCCAAACAGAGGGGAAATATAACGTCCTTCCAGGACCCAGCCATGGCGTCCTGTACATATCCCCCCCCCCCCTGTGCCCCAACGCCAAGGAGGTGGAGGCAACAGTGGAGCTCAAACAATGGACTCGGGAGAGGGCATCTGCGTTTTGATGCAGTCTCCCAGGCCTATGCTCCACTACAACGGGTAATCCTGGCATTAGTCCCTTTACCCTGCCTCATCCATGTTAAAGGGGCATGATCAGAAATCAACCAAAACTTCCTCCCCAAGAGTTATTATCTGAGGGACTCCAGAGTCCACTTAATGGCCAGACACTCTGTTTCAATTATAGCGTAGTTCTTCTCCGCTGGTGTCAACTTCCTACTGAGAAAGACTACTGGGTGCTCCTCACCATGAACAACCTGTGACAACACAGCTCCCAATCCTACATCCTACATCGGAAGCATCAGTTTGGACAATAAACTCTTGAAAAATTGGGTGCTATCAGGACAGGGTGTTGGCAGAGTGCTGACTTGAGCTCCAAAAAAGCCTTCTCAGCGTCTGCATTCCACTCCACCATGACCGATTTCCGACCCTTAGTCAGATCGGTCAATGGAGCCACCAATGTGGCAAAGTTGGGTACGAATCTCCTGTAATATCCCACCATGCCAGGAATGCACGTACCTGCTTTTTTGTGAGGGGGGCGGGGCCAATTCTTTATAGCCTCTACCTTGCTGACCTGAGGTTTCACCACCCCTCTACCCACGATATAGCCCAGGTATTTCACCTCCTCCATTCCCAAAGCACATTTTTCAGGGTTTATTGTAAACCCCTCCTTCCAGAGAGAGTCCAGTACTGCCTGGACTTTGGGCAAATGTGATTCCCAGTCTCTGCTAAAAACGACTATGTCGTCCAAGTACACTGAGGCATACTCCCGATGAGGTCGTAAAATCCTATCCATTGCTCGCTGGAATTCGGCTGGAGCAGTTTGCAGTCCAAAAGGCATTCGTTTGTACTGAAAACTCCCCTCTGGGGTAGAAAAAGCAGTTTTCTCTCTAGCAGCCTTAGTTAATGGGATTTGCCAATACCCCTTGGTAAGGTCTAATGTTGTGATATACCTGGCTGGACCTAGCCTCTCAATAAGTTCTTCTACCCGGGGCATGGGGTATGCATCAAACCGTGAAACCTCATTAAGTTTCCGGAAATCATCGCAGAATCGCAGAGTCCCATTGGGCTTTGGTACCAACACAATCGGGCTCGACCACTCACTCTGCGATTCCTCAATGATCTACAGGTCTAGCATCTTCTTTACTTCCTCTGAAACGGCCTTCCTTTGAGCCTATGGGATGCGGTAGGGCCGGACAAAAACTGACTCCAGGTTCTGTGATAATATCATGCTCTATGACACTAGTTAGCCCTGGCTGGTCTGAAAACTTTTCTTTATTTCTCTGCAAGAACTCCTTTGCCTGCTGACTTTGGACTTTAGATAGGGTATTTGCTGCTTGGACACTCTCCACCCCAACCTGAGGCTCAAGTCTTGCACTAGCCAGGGAGGTCACCGGTTCCCTGTCTGTCCAAGGCTTTAACAAGTTGACATGATATATCTGATACGGTTTCCTCTTGCCTGGCTGGTGGACTCTATAATTTACCTCTCCCACTTTTTCCACAACTTCAAAAGGACCTTGCCATCTGGCTAAGAATTTACTTTCCACAGTGGGAATTAGCACCGCTACTCGATCCCCCCACTTGGAAGTGCCTTTTAGCAGCCCTGTTATAGACCCGTCGTTGAGCCTCCTGGGCCTTTTGCAAATGCTCTTTGACTAGTGGCATCACGGTTTGGATCCTTTCTGCATTAGAGAGACATATTCCAGGACACTCTTATGCTGAACAGGTTCACTTTCCCATTCCTCTTTAACCAAGTCAAGAAGTCCGCGAGGTCTCCGCCCATATACCAACTCAAAGGGCGAAAACCCTGTGGAGGCCTGGGGAACTTCCCGGATAGCAAACAGGAGGGCTGGTAACAGGCAGTCCCAATCTTTCCCATCCCTTTGTACCACTTTCTTGAGCATAGACTTGGGTCTTATTAAAGCGTTCCACCAACCTGTCCGTTTGGGGATGGTAGACTGACGTGTGCAGCTGTTTAATCCGGAACAGCTTGCACACATCGGCCTAACCCTCAACATAAACGGGGTACCCTGGTCTGTGAGTATTTCCTTGGGGAAACCAGTCCGTGTAAACAACTGGAATAATTCCTGGGCAATGGCCTTTGAGGAGGTATTCTGCAGGGGTAGCGCCTCAGGATATCGGGTGGCATAGTCAAGAATCGCCAATATGTAGGAGTGACCTCGAGCTGACTTTACCAAGGGACCCACTATAGCCATGGCTATCCTCTCGAACGGGACCTTAATTATGGGCAGAGGGACCAAAGGGCTCCGAAAATGAGTCACTGAAGCGGTCAACTGACAGGTGGGACAAGAGGTACAGTATCTCTTTACCTCTGCTTTCGGACATGGCCAGTAAAACCGGTCGGTGATCCGTGCCTCCGTCTTCTCAACTCCCAGGTGTCCCCCTAACACATCGTCATGGGCCAGGTCCAGAACCTTTCTTCTATATTGTTGGGGTACCAACAATTGCTCTACCACATTTCCTCTCTCCTTGGTAACCCGATACAGCAATTCATTATATATTGCAAAGTGTGGCCACCTCTCATTCGCACCTGGCTCTTGGGGAACCCCATTTACTACTACAACTTGTTCCCGTGCACGGGCCAAAGTGGGGTCCTGCATCTGAGCAGTACCAAATGCCCCCTGGGGAACACCCAACTCTGGCAGGGCAGGGGTAGAGGCCACTTCCTCATCCTCTTCCCCCAGCATTACCTGAAGTGGGGAAGGCTCCTCCCCCCTTAGTGTTTTGATAGGTCTGTGGACCACATATCTTGACATCCTCAGTATCAACATTACTTTCATCACCATTAACCCAATCATTAGCATTTTCCTCATCTGGATCCACATTAAGAACATTTAGCAGTTCAGGGTTATCCCTCTCAGCAGCAGGAACAGGGGGGCTAGTTTCTCCCCAGTCTCTGAACTGTTCTCCTTGTTCCCACAGTTTTGTAAACAATGGACAGTCTCGTCCTATTATAACCTCATGCACCAAGTTCTTTACCACCCCCACCTCTTGAGTACCAGTGCCACATGCTGAGGAGATAGACACCGTGATGAGAGGGTACTCTCTAGTGTCCCCGTGAATGCACACCACCCGTAAAGTTTTTCTTACCGGACCGATCTTCCCAATCACTCTAGGATGAACAAGGGTTACCATGCTTCCAGAGTCCAACAAAGCCCGGGCAGGGAGGTGGTTCACTTGGACTTCACACTCAAACTTTTCTTCACCCAGGTCGAGGTGTGTGGTGCACACTTTATGGGCATAAAAAGACCCCCTCCGAAGAACCCTGCATTCCATTGTCTCCTCTTGCAGTGGGCAGTGTGCCTGGGTATGACCCCAGGAATGACATCGCCAACATTGTACATCCCCTCCTCTCCGAACAGGAACAGAACGCTGAGGAGGTACCGGAGTGACTCTTGGCCTTCCGGGGTGTTTGTTCCAGGGCTCCTTGGAATATCCTTTCGAAGGGCAGCAGTTGGTCGAACAGGCCGTAGCAGACTGGGCCCCATGCGCTTGGTAGGTGCGAGCAGGTCCTCCACCACTGTATATCGTTCCACCATCTTGATAAGGAGGTTTGCTGTTTTGGGGTCTCCATGACTGACCCACCATTGAAGGTCATCTGGCAGGGACCTCAGGTATCGGTTCAGCATGACCCGCTCCACGATTTGGGGGGCTATTCACCCCCAGACGAGCCAGAATTTCTGCCTTTAGCTTTTGATAGTCTTTAGCATCATCTGGTGGCAGGTTGAAGTAGGCTTTTTGAGTATCTCCGGTGAGAAAAGGAGCAATGAGGCCGGCCCACTGGTCCTGAGACCACCCTTCTCTCTCCGCTGTCCTCTCAAATGTAGCAAGAAATGCCTCTACATCATCGCTCAGGGACAATTTCTGTAGAAAATGGCTTGCCCTCACAGTCACCTGGTTGCCAGGGGCAACAGCCGCTTGCTCCTGAACCTGAGGCAGCTGCTGCACCGCTTCCTTTAAGGCAGTCACCTGAGCCTGCATAACCCCTTGCTGGGCTGCTAACTGGGCCACCAACATGCGAGTATTTTCTTGCTGCAGAGCCAGCGCCTCTTTGTGGTGCTGATTAGCTTCCTCATGGCGAGTCTGTGCTTGCATGTTAGCCAAGGTCAGCTGTTTAGCTCCTCCATTGCTTTAGCTTTCAATGTTTGTGCAGCTTTAACCCAGGACATAAATCCAATCTACTGTCCCGTTAAATGTCAGTTCAACACAAAGTCCAATGCAAAAAAGAAAAAAAATGTTTTTTTTCTTCTCTTCTTATGCCTGTTATTCTGTCCTGCCCGCATTCTCCACCAGTGTAAAGTTCGGGGAACCAGCTTGATCGCAGGACAAAGGCTTTTAAATCAAAACTGAGGTTTATTAAACTTAAATGGCTTCACAGCAGCAAAAACAAAAGAAATAACAGTCTCACGACTTGTACAGCTCAGAACTGCTATCGCAGTTAAACAGTCCTTGCAGGTAAGTTTCCCAGTAGCAGGCTTCCAGGCAGGACACTGCCAAGTGCTTTTACAGATTTTCACAGCTTTTCCTTGTGCACCATTCACCATGCACAGCCTCCACTATGCTCCTTCACTTCCCTATCACTTCCTGTCTGCTTTAAACCACTTCCTTAGACAGGTGTGTTAACCCTTTCTGTTCCCCTAAAAGGACCACAGTCCAAACAGAGGGGAAATATAACGTCCTTCCAGGACCCAGCCACGGCGTCCTGTACAGTACGTTCGAAGAAATTCGAACAAAATTGGTCGTTCGCGCCAAATTCGAGTGACGTGCAATGGCCCATAATTCACTGCGTCATTGCGCGCTGATGATTGGTCAAGCATGCACTATGACCCTGCATGCTTGGCCAATCACAGCGCGCAAAAAACGGAGAGCCATAATTGGCCAAAGCCAGGGTGGCTTTGGCCAATTATGGCTCAGGGGGTTTAGTACACGCCCCACACTATATAAGGCTGCCTGCAAGTCGGCTGCGTGTAGTGTGTTGTGGCATTGTTAAAGAACAGATCAGACAGTCAGTCAGTTAGAGAGAGAGAGAGACACACACAGTGTCTTTTCTACCAGAGAGATAGAGCAGGCAGGCTAGTCAGTTTAGTTAAATTTACAGTGTGTAGAGGATATATATACATCCTAGGAGTTGTACATATATTTATACACTGTATAGCTTAGTTAGATCAGCTATTCCTATTTGTCAGGCAGTAGATTGTGCTAGCTGCAGTGTTCTAACGTGTTGTATTGCCTGTGTGCTGTTTAGTTTACACCTAAACGTACTCAGTGTTACTACACATGTGCTGTTTAATTGCACATAATGCAGTTGTTGTTACTGCACGTGTGCTATTTATTTGCACATAAACGCAGTTGCTGTTACTGCACGTGTGCTGTTTAATTGCACATGAAAGCAGTTGCTGTTACTGCACGTGTGCTGTTTATTTGCCCATAAACGCAGTTGCTGTTACTGCACGTGTGCTGTTTATTTGCCCATAAACGCAGTTGCTGTTACTGCATGTGTGCTGTTTATTTGCCCATAAACGCAGTTGCTCTTACTGCACGTGTGCTGTTTGCCCATAAACGCAGTTGCTGTTACTGCACATGTGCTATTTATTTGCACATAAACGTAGTTGCTGTTACTGCACGCGTGCTGTTTATTTGCCCATAAACGCAGTTGCTCTTACTGCACGTGTGCTGTTTATTTGCCCATAAACGCAGTTGCTGTTACTGCACTTGTCCTCTGCAGTTTTTACCTAAAGGTACGATTTGTGTGTAATGATTTTATCATGTGCAGGCCATTAAAATGTCTGGAAGGACAACAAAGAGAGGCAGAGTGTCACGGTCTGGAGTCAGGCTCAGAGGCCAATTGCTATAGCAGTGACAGAACAGGTATACAGGCAGTAGAGTAGTCCAGGAACAGGCCGAGGGTCAAACACAGGTGGTTGCAGATAGGGATCATGCAATAGAGAAGACCAGGAACAGGCCGAGGGTCAAACACAGGTGGTTGCAGATTGGGATCAGGCAATAGAGAAGTCCAGGAACAGGCCGAGGATCAAACACAGGGGGTTGCAGATTGGGATCAGGCAATAGAGAAGTCCAGGAACAGGCCGAGGGTCCAACACAGGTGGTTGCAGATTGGGATCAAGCAATAGAGAAGTCCAGGAACAGGCCGAGGGTCAAACACAGGTGGTTGCAGATTGGGATCAGGCAATAGAGAAGTCCAGGAACAGGCCGAGGGTCAAACACGGGTGGTTGCAGATACAATGGCAGCAGAGCAGACAAATCGCAAGGCACTGGCTGGGAAGGCACAATAACCTGGCAAAGAGGAAGTGCAGAGACAAGGCTTTTATAGGAAGTCTGTGGGAGGAGCAAGGGGTTCAAGGCAAGCAAGACACAAGGCAGGAATGTCCAATGGATCAGATGGGTTTGTCCAGCAGATCAGACAGGGAGCTGTCCAGCATCCCAGATAGCTCAGTGAGAAGGTTCACTGCCAGACAGAGATGAGGTCCCAGGTTCAAGTCCAGGTCCTGACACAGAGAGTCACAAGGGCAAGCAGGCTCTGCATCTAGAGGCAACGCTGGTGGTGGACACGGTGCATCCTCTTCAGCACGTGGCCGTCTGACACGCTCGTCCTTCTTTTCGGGAGCTGGCCGTGTTGAGCCTCAACATGCAGAGAAATTAGTAGAGTGGATGACCAAGCCGTCCTCATCCTCCTCATCCTCTCTCACCCAGGCTGAGCTTAGTTTGTCTGGCCAAGCAGCTGTCAAGGTGTCCTCTTCCCTCTGCACAATGGCATCACACAATCCTTCCCTAGTCCCACCATGTCCTCCTGAGGAGTCCCCCGAACTGTTTCAACACAGTGTTGGGTACATGCTGCATGAAGATGCGCAGCGTTTTGAAGGCTCCGATGATGGAACACAGATAGAGGAAGGCATTGATGTGAATCCAGAGAGAGGGGGTGCCCGAGAGGGACAGCAATCTGGCAGTCATGTTCCCCCAGCTGCAGCATACTGCCAGGTTTTCGACAGTGATGAGGATAGAGGGGATGATGAGGTCACTGACTCTACGTGGGTGCCTGATAGGAGAAAGGAGGAGGACGACGAGGCACAGGCACATCTCCAAAGAGGCAGGATGCCCTCCAGGGGCCAGCTTAAGGGCAGCACACCAACTGCATTACATCGCAAAGCTCCGCCTGTGCAGGGCGCTGCTGTGTCTCAACGTTACTGCAAAAGTTCTTTGGTGTGGGCCTTTTTTGAGACGTGCATCAGATCGCACCATTGCTATTTGCAACATATGTCTCAAGCGTATCACCCGCTTGGGCACCACATTCTTGACCAGACATATGTCGACCTGCCATGCAGTTTGTTGGCAAGCATACCAGAAAGACCCACACCAAAGAACAAAGCGGACCTCCCCTTGCCTCTCATCAGCTGGGATCTCCAACCCCACTAGACCCTCAGTCCTCTCTGAAGCCTGCACTGATAGGACTGAAGGTGTAGAATTAGGTGTGTCACAACCTAGTAGTACATGCAGGCAATCTACTGATAGTAGCAGACAAATTTCCCTGCCCCAGCTGTTGCAGCACCGAAAGAAGTACTCTCCCAGCCATCCACATGCCCAGTGGTTGAATGCTAGCTTAGCGAAATTGCTAGCACTTCAACTGCTACCTTTTCAGTTGGTAGATTCTGCCCCCTTCCGTGAGTTTGTGGAATGTGCGGTACCTCAGTGGCAAGTACCCAAACGCCACTTTTTCTCACGGAAGGCGATTCCGGCTCTCTACCGGCATGTGTAAGGCAATGTCCATGCCTCGCTGGACAGGGCGGTCAGTGGTAAGGTGCATCTTACCGCTGACTCATGGTCCAGCAGGCATGGACAGGGACGTTACCTCTCTTTTACAGCGCATTGAGTGACTGCTGGCAGCTGGGAAGGACGCAGGGCAAGGTACAGTAGTGTTGGAGGTTGTTCCGCCACCACGCCTCCAAAACACTACTACTGGTTGTGACACACCTCTCTCCTCCACCCCTCCTCTTCTTCTTCCTCTGTGGCCTCTTCCTGTGCTGATGTTTCCTCTGAACCAGCCATGCTCCATAGGCGTACGAGGGGCTACGCAGGAATGCAGGCCAAGAGATGCCATGCGGTGCTAGAGCTGGTGTGCTTGGGAGACAGGAGCCACACTGGGGCTGAGGTTCTGTCAGCTCTACAGGGGCAGGCTCGGAGGTGGTTGACGCCATACCAGCTTAAGCCAGGAATGGTGGTTAGCGACAATGGCACCAACCTCCTCTCTGCCCTGCGACAGGGACAACTGACCCATGTGCCCTGTTTTGCTCATGTTCTGAATTTGTTGGTGCAGTGGTTCATGGGCAGGTACCCGGGCTTACAGGATGTCCTGAAGCAGGCCAGGAAAGTCTGTGTGCATTTCCGAAGGTCATACAATGCCACTGCTCGGCTGACAGACCTCCAAAGGGAATACAACCTGCCCAAGAACCGCCTAATCTGTGACATGCCCACCAGATGGAACTCTACATTGGCCATGCTGCAGCGGCTGCACACGCAGCAGAGGGCCATCAATGAGTACCTGTGCCAATATGGCAGCAGAACTGGGTCAGGGGAGCTTGGTTTTTTTCCCCACGCCAGTGGGCCTTGATCAGGGATGCATGCACTGTCCTGTCACCATTTGAGGAGGCCACGAGGATGGTGAGCAGTGACAGTGCATGCATCACTGAGACTGTCCCTCTTATTCACATGTTGGAGCACACGCTACGTGGAATAATGGACAGGGCCCTTGAGGGCCTCTCAAGGCCCCCTTTATCCAGACAGTGCTCCTGCTTGCCCGCCTAGCACACAGGAAGAGGACGAGAAAGAGGTGGAGGAGGAGGAGGATGATTGTATCAGCAGCATGGAGGTGGAGCCTAGCACTCAGCATCAGCAGCAGCAGTCTTCAAGGGATCACTTACAGTCCCAAGGAACCCGTGGACTTTTACGTGGCTGGGATGAGGTGGCTGCGGATCCTGTCATCCTCAGTGACCCAGAGGACTGTGCCCCGAATGGCTCAGCAAACCTACACTGCATGGCCTCCCTGATCCTGCAAAGCCTGCGTAAGGATCCTTGTGTTTGTGATATCAAGGAGAAGAACCATTACTGGCTGGCAACTCTCCTTGATCCACATTACAAGAGTAAGGTTGCGGAACTTATCTTGCCGTCGCAGAGGGAGCAGAGGATGAAACATCTTCGGGAGGCCTTGCAGAAGGGTCTGTGCAACGCGTTCCCAGAACCTGGGGGATTACCAAATCCTGGTCCTGGACAACGTGTTGCTGAAGCTTCGGTGAGTCACAGAAGGAACGGTGGAGAAGGTGGCCGTCTGACCGATGCGTTCAGACAATTTTTTAGTCCGCAGCCCCAAGGTATGACCGGTTCCAGCAACCATCGCCAGCGTTTGGTTTACATGGTGCGGGAATACCTAGGGGCAAGAACAGACTTGGACACCTTCCCCTCCGTAGATCCTCTGGCTTACTGGGTCTTGAGGATGGATCACTGGCCAGAGCTTGCACAGTATGCAATTGAGCTACTGGCTTGCCCTGCATCCAGCGTTCTTTCAGAACGCACATTCAGTGCTTAACACAGGATTTTATCCATTACCAAAGCTGCTGCATTTCTCTATCTTTGGCCAAGTTTCCTACATGGAAAAACAACAAGTATCCACTGGATCACCTCTGTGTGACACTCTAACTAGGTTGTTCTTGTGGCCAACACTCAGTGCCGATCCTGCCCTCCCTGGGGCCCTAAGCAAAATGACATTGCACATTAAAAATGAGAAGCGGGAGGTGCTGACGACAGTGACATGTCACATTAAAGAAAGTTGAGAAGTGGGGGGAGGGGGTGTTCTGCTGTCGGAAATGACATCTTACATTAAATTGGGTGCTGACTTTTTGCCTCTTCTTCCATGCAGACAGCGAGTTGAGAAGCGGGGTGAGGGGGCGAAAATTACTTCTTACCAGGCGGGGCCTCTAGTAATTTGGGGGCCCTTCGCAGCTTTGCGGGGCCCTAAGCGGCTTGCATAGTGAGCCTATAGGGCGGATCGGCCATGCCAACACTTCTGCTACTGAGTCCATATGTGTAACCAACTGCTGAGCATACTCTCCTTTTACTGTATATTGACTTAAGTTGGATTATTTAAATCTAGTTAATAACACATCTACATTAAATAAAAAATTGGTCTCACATAAAAAGATCAGAAATAGAATGAACAACCAATTATTATGCCCACAAACATGAACCTTGAGACATCTATTATTGAACTGTATATATACACAACCTGAAATAAAAAGCACATGCCGCAAAATAATAAAAAGAAATAATCACATGAAAATTACTTACGTCTTCTGATGACTCTTCGAATCCTCTCCATCTGGTCCGGCTCTCTGATTTTCAAATCAGACCATCTCTTGCGCAACTGCTCCCTGGACCTCTGCACCCCGAATTTTGCATGGATAGTCCTCTGTACCTTCTCCATGATCTGGGCCTTGACTTTATTTGGGTTCTTGTAAGGCCCTTTTTTGCAGTCGTAGTCCTCCTTTTTAAGAATAGCCACCATCTCAACCATCTCGTCGAAGGTCATGTTGGTGGCTTTATACCCAGAGGCGTTGCTCGGGGGCGGTGCGGGGGGTGCGGTCTGCACCCGGGTGACACCCGCTAGAGGGGTGACACCATCCCGACATTGAGGAATTTTTTTTAAATTTTTTTTTTTTTTTTAATGGCCAGCGCCGCCGCGTGTGTGTCTTCCTCCGCTCCCCTCCTGAGCCAGCCACCTGCGAGCGGCGAGGCGAGCCTCAGCAGAGCTCAGCCTGTGCCTGTCACACTGCACTGTGTGATGATGTGACGTCAGTCACATCACACACAGTACTTTCAGTTTCTCCGCGCGGGAGACCTACTGCACCCGTGACCTGCTGCCCACATCCACATCAGTCCCCACTCTGTCTCCAGACGTCGGGCGCGCCGCGCGGCATAGAAACAGGTGCGGGGTGTCCACCGCATAATAGTAACGACAGGTGCGGGGGTGCTCACCGCTGGCCGCGGCAGGCATAATAGGAACAGGTGGGGGGGGGGGGTATCCACTGTGCCACAAGTGAGAAGAATGTCTCACCCCCCACCCCCTCCATCTCTGTCTCACCCCTACCTCCTCCATCTCTGTCTCACCCCCTCCATCTCTGTCAGACCCCCTCCATCTCTGTCTCACCCCCACCCCCTCCATCTCTGTCTGACCCCCTCCATCTCTGTCTGACCCCCTCCATCTCTGTCTCACCCCCACCCCCTCCATCTCTGTCTCACCCCCACCCCCCTCCATCTCTGTCAGACCCCCTCCATCTCTGTCTCACCCCCACCCCCTCCATCTCTGTCTGACCCCCTCCATCTCTGTCTCACCCCCACCCCCTCCATCTCTGTCTCACCCCCACCCTCTCCATCTCTGTCTCACCCCCTCCATCTCTGTCTCACCCAACCCCCTCCATCTCTATCTCACCCCCCCTCCATCTCTGTCCCGCCCCCACCCTATCTCTCTCTCAACCCCCTCTCTATCACCCCCACCCTCCTCTCTCTCTCCCCCCTTCTGTTTTCAACCTTCCACCCCCTCTTTCCCTTTTAGGGCAAATTCCCACTAAATCAGCATGACATCAAAGAGCAGCCGGAGCAATTTGACACTCCAGCCACTCTGCATTGCAGGCTGCTAGGGGGCAATATGATTAACAGTTTGGTGCATCATACTTTGTAGTGTATATAATGTAAATTTTGTTCTCCAAAATGTCAGGCAGCACGCTGTCTTTTCAGGTTCTCAAAGAAATGCATTCTGTTAGTATATTTTTCATGTTTTCTCAGTGTATAAAAAAAGTTGTAGGGGGCAGGCAATGCTGTTTAGGGGAGGGAGGCGCTTCAGAGTCCAGTGCCTACAGGCTCCTGAGATGTGAATTCTGGTCCTGGAGAAAGAGAGGTGGGGGGAGGGGACAAAGAAAAATGGAGAGAAAGAAGAAGGGATAGAACGAACAAGAAAGATGGATAGGGAGAGAGAGAAAAGGGGAAGAAAGGAACAGAGAGCAAACAGTGGGGTAAAAAATATTTGGAAAAGGTTATTGGGGGGGGGGGGGGGTGACACCATATTTTACCGCACCAGGTGACACCAACCCTAGTGACGCCACTGTTTGTACCTCATGCTCCTCCTGGTGTGTGCCTGGCCTCTCTCCTGCCTGGTTACAGCTTGCTGTCTCTCCTCCATCATGTCTTCACTGTCTTGCATTGACCGACTGAAAAGGGGCGTGGCAATCACTAGAATGATCGTCATGGGCGGGGAAACGTGTGGAGCTTCTCACATGCGCAGTGTATAAAGGGATATTGCGTGAGTGAGAACGTCGTTCACAGACGGTAGAAAACGTCGGAAAAACGATCGTGCAGTACGACGATACGAAACTTGATTTTGGCCTTTATGATCAGTGGATGAGTTTGTGGGTTTGATATGGGGAGAAAGCTAAGGCTTGACTGACATTAGCTTTTTTTGCTTAATTTTGACTTGCAGAAATAATGGAGGCCTTCAGAGAACAGGAGTTATTCACAGAATTTGTTCAAAGGGGGCCCCGGATGGCAACCCCCCTTTTTTCTAGAATTTTTCTTTCCCCAAAAAAAAATTTATTCAGCCAAGATCTGGCATTGTAATGGCCCCCCCCAACCCTAAAATAATCAACATATTGTTGCCACACAGCATGTGCGCTTTGGGGGGCCAAGCCTGTATGGACAGTCTCACGGGCCACCACCACTGGAACATCAGTGGCCTCATCAGGCACAAGTGTCATGTAGTTTGTTGAGGGTCTCTTTAGGAAATTGTGCAATATGCATCAGCAAAGTATGACATGGTTCAGATTCTACTTAACAAACCTAAAGTCCTTATCTTGTTTGCACCGCCTGTATACTGCTGTTCAAAGTATATAGAGCCAAAAGGTCTTGTCAGGGCCGATCCTCGCTATAGGCTCACTATGCAAGCCGCTTAGGGCCCCGCAAAACTGCAAAGGGCCCCCAAATTACTAGAGGCCCCGCCTGGTGAGAAGTCATTTTCGCACCCTCACCCCGCTTCATTTACGACAGCAGAACACCCCCTCCCCCCGCTTCTCAACTTTCTTTAATGTGACATGTCACTGTCGTCAGCGCCCCTGCTTCTCATTTTTAATGTGCCATGTCATTTTGCTTAGGGCCCCAGGGAGGTCAGGATCGGCACTGGGTCTTGTAATGACCTGGGGGGAGTGGTGGCGGGGAAACTCATGCTATTTTTTTCAATGATTTTTATCCGTATTGCAGGGACCAAACATTGCATTAAAGCCGCAAGCAGTATTAAATTATTTTTTTCTGAGGCCCGGTACACACGAGCAAACATGTACGATGAAAGCGGTCCGTCGGACCGTTTTCACCGTACATGCCTGCCAGAGGGCTTCTGTACGATGGTTGTACTAACGAAGTCCGCGCGTAAACAATACGCGGGGCGTGTCCGCGTCGTCGCCGCGACGATGACACGGCGATGACGCGGAGACGTGGGCGGGCCTGCCATTTAAAGGCTTCCACGCATGCGTCAAAGTCATTCGACGCATGCGAGGGACGGCAGGCGCCTGGACATGTACGGTAGGTGTGTACTGACGACCGTACATGTCCGAGCGGGCAGGATTCCAGCGGACGGTTTTAAAACACGTCCACGAATATTTGCCCGCTGGGAAAAGGGCCGGCGGGCAAATGTTTGCTGGAATTCGGCCCGCTCGCGCCCACACACGACCGAACATGTATGCTGAAACTGGCCCGCGGACCAGTTTCAGCATACATGTTTGGTCGTGTGTACGGGGCCTTAGAGTAATCTCATGTTGTGCAGGGACATTTCTAAACATGTGCCACTACTATAGACACCCAGCAGGTACGATTTTTAAAGGAATTTTTCTTCTTTTTTTTTTTTCACTTTAAGAATCATTAAAATTGCTGCTCCAGAAAAAACTACAGTTTTTAAAGCCTTTTTTTCCATTGATACATGTTCCCTGGGGCAAGACCCGGGTTCTCAAAGACGTTTTCCAACAATAACTTGAATATTGGGCTTTAAAATGAGCACTTTTGAATTCGAACGTTTGAGTCCCATAGACTTCAATGGGGTTCTAAATGTTCACGCGAACGTTCGGTCTGTTCGAATGTTCTGGTGCGAACCGAATGCGGGGGTGTTCGGCTCATCCCTACTGTAGATATGCCAAATGAGAAACAATGAAACTGAAGGTGGATGTCCTCCACTTTGAATCTTAGATCTGAAAATGGTGGTGGATGGGTACGCACAAGTATGGTTTCTGGAGGTCTATGGAGACCATCCAGTTGCCTGGCTGGCCTGCCAGAATAACCGTGCTTAGCGACTCCATCTTGAAGTGTTCCACGAGAATTAATTTGTTCAATCTCTTCAGATCCAGCACCGGCCTCCATCCTTCCGTTTTTTTGCCCACAAGAAAAACTGGAGAATAAAAGCCAGAGTAGAATTAATCTTTGCACATACTGTCGCAGTATCTCTGACTTTTCTACTGATCTGGGAATCCTGGTGGGAAGGAAGAATGACTAAGGAGGTTATCGTTTGAACTTCCAGAAATTACTTAGCTGTATGATGGAACCTGCCCACGATTTATGCAGTAATCCACCCACACCTGAGCAAATGCTTTTTAAATGAGCACCCACTGGGCAAACATGAGTGGGCGAGGAGTTAAAAGGATCTTTCAGGTTCTCCTGCGGTGAGACAGATGACTTGGCTTTGGCCAGCTTTTGGAAAGTTGACTGGGAATCTTTCTTATACTCACTACCAGGATGATAATCCCTCGGCTTTTGCTTGAAAGGACTCTTTGTGGATTACTTTCTCCTCCTGGTCTTGTCCTGGGGTATTAACCCACTCTTTCAGCTGGTTACTCTGGTAATTGCCACATCCAGCTTTTTCTCAAACAAAGCTTTTCCGTTAAACGGTATGTGACACCACATCTGTTCCATTCCTGCTGGGAGCTGGCCACGGACCTGTGGGTCCTGTTGGTCACTGGCCTGTAGATCCTGTTGGGAGCTGGCCATGACCTATGGATCCTGCTGGCCAGAAGTCCCCAGACTGAGGACACTGTCCCCGGACCAAGTCTGTCCCCGCAATCTGGGACAGAAGGGGGCCATTAGGGCCGACCCTAACATGGATCCCATTGGGCCCATTGGCATGCCATGGAGGGGAAGGGGGGAAGCACCACCAGATTACACAGAGCGGGGATCTCTCACTTACCCAGCAGCCACTGTCATATGAGATCCCGTCTCCTGGATGGGCTCCTGTGATAGACGTCACCGGTGTGCAGTCTTAGAAGCCGATCCAGGAGGTGGGACTTCATATGACAGCGGCCACGCAAGGTAAGGAGATATCCCCGCTCTGTGTAATCCGGGGGCTCTCCTCTCTCTACCATGCACCGAACAGGCTACATTGATGGGCTTTTTGAAATAAATATATATTTTATGGTTGTCCCCCCTTCTTTTGGTGCTGCTGTTTTGCATTTTGCACATTATTGGACACTATATTGGGATTTCAACCTTTTATTTTGGACTTGCATTGTCATTTATTATATGTTTTTTTAATTATATGATATATATATAATTTCTGAGGTGATGCATTTTTGTTTTGCACAAAATCTGATTTGCCTAATGTATTCATTCAGATCTTCCTGTTGTGCAGAGAATGACACAATTTAGCTATACAGGTAATTGTGACTCACAAACTATTAGATTCATCTCAGATTGCACAAGTCTGCACATTTATAATTAGCTGAAGCATGAAATCATAAAGAACAGAAATGTTGTATGTCTGGCATCGTCACTGTTAGTCCCCTTTCAGATGGAGTGGAATCCGTTAAGTGGGTCTGTCTGCTCATCCCCATTGAGCAAGTGGATGACAGATTTGTTTCTGCCCCGCTATGCAGAGCGGACACGGACACGGACACAGCCCGCTGTTCTCTATGGGGCTGTCATCTGATCTGATCTACTGGACGGATTGGTTTTTAGAGAATCGAATGTTGGCGGGTGTTAGTGGACACATGTCCGCTGACATCTGCAGCTCCATAGAGAACAATGGGTGGTCCAATCGGGTCCACCTGAAAAACAGACAGGTGGGCACGATCAGACCGCTGGTTTGAAAGAGGCCTAGAGACGGCATGTCCACCTACCCCTGTCGAAAAACCTTCTTCGAACATGCGTGCCAGCATGCCCCAGGGGCCCCTGGCCTTATCTCCGGCCATCTACACATCTTTTAACAGACACACGTCTCAATGGGAGCGGGACCTCCAGTCCCTAATAGATTTAGAGGACTGGAGTAAGGCTTTGAAAACAATTGCAACATGTTCTTTCAATACAAACATGCTCAAAGCTGTGTATAAGGGTCTTTTTAGGTGATACTGGGTCCCTGCCCGGGTCGCCCATGCTTACCCGGGGAGTAGTGAGGAATGCTTTCGTAACTGTGGGCAAAGGGGAGATGTCCTGCATACATGGTGGTCCTGCTTGAGACTGTTGGCGTTCTGGTCCAGGGTTCATGACCTTCTCCAGACCCTCTTCCATTTGACGGTCCACAGGGACGCAAAGTTGGCCCTACTGCATTGCCCAATTCCCGGCCTATACGCATCCCAGCAGAAGCTGGCTACTTATATTTTTATATCTGCTAAATGGACCATAGGCCAGGCCTGGAAGACCTCATGCGTTGTCTTTCAGGGGGTGATGCTGATACAGTGAATATTTCTTAAAATGTGCACGTTTAGGAGATATTCACGGTACCTACAGGTAAGTCGTATTGTAGGCTTACCTGTAGGTAAAAGCAGTGTGTAAAGGTTTAAACCCCTTTAATCACCTCCTGCCTGCTATATAGACAAATGACAGTGGGAGGGGGTCTCACAGCAAATGGTGGCGCACTGTGTTGCTGGGACGCAATCTCAGTAAAGAGCCAATGACAAAGCTGTTTACCCAGGCGATCAGCTGTGTCTAATCATAGCTGATCACATGTAAACAAGGAAATGCCGGTTATTGTCTTTCTTCCCCTCACATTCACAGCATGTGAGGAGAGCCGATCAGCTGCCTTTTCTCACAGGGGAAATTTGCACAGATAATCAGGGCACTGATCATCAGTGCAGCCCCATCAGTGGTGCAAGTCATTGCTCCATATCAGAGCCACCTATCAGTAGCCATCAGTGCTGCATATTAGTGCCTCCTCAGCCAATCCGTGCCCATCAGTCATGCCTGCTCATCAGTGCCACAACATATTAGTGCCTCCTCATCAGTGAAGGAGAAAAATTACTTATTTACACATTTTTCTAACAGAAACAAAGAAAAATATATTTTTTCAAAATTTTCAGTCTTTTTCAGATTTTTTTGCAAAAAAAAAAAAAAACAGCAGTGATTACATTTTTTGTTTGCCCACTTGTCTACCACCCGCCGTTATATGACGGCGGGACGAAGACCCTCTCGTTCTGGGAGGACGTCATACGACGTCCTCGCCTTCCTGAGCCACTAGGGTGCGCGTGTGCTCCTTCGCGTCACTGGGAACCCGATGCGCATGCACGGCGGCCGCCGGGCACCCGCGATTGCCCAGTAACTGAGCAGGACCGTGGATCTCTGTGTGTAAGAGATCCATATCCTGTCAGGGAGAAGAGACCGATGGTGTGTCCCTTGTACATAGGGACACAGATCGGTCACCTCCCCCAGTCAGTCCCCTCCCCCCACAGTAATAATCACTCCCTAAGGAGCACATTAACCCCTTGATCGCCCCCTAGTGTTAACCCCCTTCCCTGCCAGTCATATTTATACAGCAATCAATGCATTTTTATAGCACTGATCGCTATCAAAATGTGAATGGTCCCAAAAATGTGTCAAAAGTGTCCGATATGTCCGCCGCAATATCGCAGTCACGATAAAAATCGCAGATCGCTGCCATTACTAGTAAAAAAAATCTAAATAATAAAAATGCTATAAATCTATCCCCTATTTCAGGGCTCAAAATTTCAAGTCTTGAGCCACTAGCCAGGCCTCAAGGGTTACTCGCCACTAGTTGCCCCACCCAAACCCTACCCCACCCCCAACTCTCCCGCTAATTATGCACTCATAAATTATCTTGTAAAATGTTTTATGCAGAATTAAGTTGCAAAAATAATTATTAACAACAACTTTATCAGTTCCCCTCAGCACAGCCTCACCTGTGCCCATCAATGCAGCCTCACCATGCCCACCATTGCAGCCTCACCGTGCCCACCATTGCAGCCTCACCGTGCCCACCTTTGCGGACTCACCGTGCCCACCATTGCGGACTCACCGTGCCCACCATTGCGGACTCACCGTGCCCACCATTGCGGACTCACTGTGCTCACCATTGCCGATTCACTTTGCCCCCTTTGCCGATTCACTTTGCCCGCTTTGCCTATTCACTGTGCCCCCATTGCCGATTCACTGTGCCCCCATTGCCGGAGAGGAGGAGATTAAGAGGGAGAGGAGGGTGACACCGGAAGAGGAGGGTGACACACAGCTAAACACACCGGGGGGGGGGGGCTACAAGTACCTGGGAGGAGACACACTGCTATACACACCGGGGGGACTACAAGTACCAGGGAGGAGAGACACAGCTATGCACAGCAGGGGGACTACAAGTACCAGGAAGGAGAGACACAGCTATACACACCGGGGGGGAACTACAGGTACCAGGGAGGAGAGACACAGTGGGGGGACTACAAGTACCAGGGAGGAGACACACAGCTATACACACCGGGGGGGACTACAGGTACCAGGGAGGAGACACAGCTATACACATGGGGGGGGGGGGACTACAAGTACCAGGGGGGCTGCTGATTGGTGGCTGGTGAATTGACTCCCGGGTGCTGACGCCGCCATTCCAGGTAAGGGAACCAGGCCGTGAAGACTTTCGGCTCCACTCCTGGTTCCCTACTGCACATGCGCAAAGCACGCTGTGCTTTCTAATTGGCCCAGGGGCAGGGGAAGGAGAAGGGGGCAAAAACAGGTCCACCCTCCCCCTGAAAGGTGCCAAATATGACACCAGATGGGGGGGGGGGAGAAAGCATATAAGTGAGAGCTCATTTTTTGGGTGGAACTTTGATTTAAATACTGCTAAAATAAAGCATATGATGGGCATAGATGGCTGCATATGATGGACACAGTTGGCTGCATATTATGGGCACATTGGCTGCATATGATTGGCACAGTTGGCTGCATATTATGGGCACAGTCACTGCATATGATGGGCATAGTTAGCTGCATATGATGGGTACAGTTGGCTGCATGTGATTGGGCACAGTTGGCTGCATATGATGGACACAGTGGCTACATAGCATGGGCACAGTTAGCTGCATATAATGGGCACAGTTGGCTGCATATGATGGACACAGTGGCTACATAGCATGGGCACAGTTAGCTGCATATAATGTGCACAGTGAGACTGCAATTGATGTTTTTGTTTCAGTATTTTTCAGTTTATTTGTGCCCCCCCCCCCCCCAAAAAAAAAATTGAGCACCATCCTACACTGCTGTGTGGTATGATAAGTGATTGTTGTGTTATATAGGGGCTCCCGTTGTAGATCTCTATAGCTGTGGTCCTTGCTCAGCTCCTCAGGCTCCCAGCAATAGAAGACAGTCCATTCTCCTCACAGTGCTCACACTAGTCTGAGGGAACAAAAGAAAGTGGAAGCATTTCTCCTCTTAGTCTACACAACAACACCTCTAGCCCACGTCACTTAGTGGGCGTCGTCGAGGGCCGGTCTGTCCAACAGCCAATCAAGCGCATGGCCCCGCCTCACTTCCTCTGTTTGGGAGAGATGTCACCGCGGATAGGCCGGAGATCACGTGAGGAGCAGGAGTCTCAGCCCCTCCCCCGGCTCGTCCGCGACAATAACGCAGAGGGAAATCGGCTCCGCGGACAGGAATGTCCCGCCGGTGTTCGGAGCCGCAAGGATGATGATGGCGATGCCGATGCGCTTGTCTCACGCCGCCTGCGCCATGGTGAAGCAAGAGCCGGACGATGACTCGGACACGGACGAGCCCAACTTACTGCTCAAGAAGTCAGACAGCGCCGAGCCGCAGATCATCCATAGCGGCCACTTCATGGTGTCCTCCCCGCACAGCGAGCACCCGCCCAAGAAAGGCTACGACTTCGATACGGTCAATGAGCAGGCCTGCCAGACGTACAGCGGCAAGACCAGCACATGTCACCTGTCCATAGACGCCTCCCTCACCAAGCTGCTGGAGTGTATGACCCTGGCGTACAGGTAACCCATCATGTGATTGGGGGACATGACACCAATCAGTGGATTGTAAACTTGTAATTGGTGGTTCTGTTTACTATACAGGATTTCTATAGTGCCAGCTCACTACAATATATACAGGGGGACCCTACAATTCATCACCAGGGACTGTGCATGAGAGCTAACAATCTAATGGTGGCCATTAGGGTTGTCCTGATACCACTTTTTTAGGACCACGTAAAAGTACCGATCTTTTCAAGTACTCGCCGATACCGATACTACTTCCCCTTTTTTTTTTTTTTTTTATAAATCTCTATTTATTTTTTTCCTTTCTCATATACAAATATACATTTCACATTTTCATTTAATACAGACATTCCATTACTCTTTCTTATCCCTTCCTTCCATTGCTGTAGTTCCTTCCCACTTCCGTGCCTCCCTACCCTGAAGCTGTTGTCAAATTTTCTATCCAATTTGCCCATATTTTCTTATACTTTTCCCCATTTCCTCTGTTATATGTCTCTATACAGTGACAGATACTTTTATTTAATCTCACGTGACAGTGACACGTGTCAGTTTATTTATTTTTTGTTTAATCTTTTTATTTACAATTTTATGTTTTAAAATGCGGGGGGGGGGGGGGGACCAGGTCTTAGAGACGTTAAATTTGTCGCCTTGCGAGAGTCGGGGACCTTTCAGGCCTCCCATTTCAGCGAGTCGGGCTGCTGGAAGACGTCAGCACAGCTGATGGACCGGGAAGGCCAGTATCAACTGGACTTTATGAGGACCAGTCAGCTGGGCCACTTCCTCAAGACCATCACTCCCCCACCCGCCGGTCATACCCCTACGACTTTGGAAGAGATGTGTCTGGAGACGAGTGCGCTACCCCACGCCTTATCATTACTACATACATTTCTGGTGGCACCACCGGAGGGATCTCAGATACCGAGCCTTGATAAATGGGAACGTGATCTGGGATGCCAGCTTACCCCCGCTAAGAGACAGCGTATTCTCACATTCACACATAAATCATCCATTTGCACAAGGGTCCAAGAGACCAACTATAAACTGCTGACAAGATGTTACATGACCCCAGTCCTACTGAATAAATGGTTCCCGGCAACTTCAGACCTTTGCTGGAGATGCCGATCAGACAAAGGTACGCTACTGCATATTTTTTGGTCCTGCCCACACCTCAAGCCATTTTGGCATGAGGTCAGACGAGTCACACAAAAATTTACGGAGCGCGAGGTACCAGACGACCCGGCGTTCTGCCTTCTCCACGCAACCAACACCCCGACACGTGTATACAAAAAAGTAGATCGTAAGACACCTGTTGGATGCGGTCAAGGCCTGCATCCCGTTATGCTGGAAGTCCCCGCATCTGCCCACGGTAGCCATGTGGCTGCGGAAGGTGGATGAGATTGGCTGGATGGAGGATCTGGTTCTATCCAAACAAGACAGGAGCGAGCTCTACTCTCAGACCTGGCAAATGTGGACAATGTTCCGATACTCTGAGGAGGGCAACTGCCACCCCCCCCTAGTCAAAGTCCACCCCCCCCCCCCCCCTGGATGATCAGCCCTGATAACGGGGAATACCCTGTGGAAGGGAACCGCTAGAAGGCGGTGATGGTCTATGCTCGCGAACCCCCCACACCCCTCCCCCAATACCCCATATATCTCCTCAACCCACTTCTCCCCTCTCTTTTCTCCCCAGCTTTCCCCCATTCTCTCTCTTACCTCGGGACTGCTCGCAGAGCAGTGTCCGTAGTCCTTCTATTCTTTAAACTCGCATACACTTAGAAAAGGGAAAATGTGGGAGGCTGGGCTGCGGCACCATAGTACCCAGAGGCAGAAGATGCCACAGGAGCAAGGTTTGGGCTTGGATGCTGACTTCGGAGATGGAGAAGGGGGTGCGGAGCAGATGACAGTATGTCCTCTGTGACCCGCACTGCCGTACCTGCATATAAGCTTAGCCTGAATGCATTACTTTATGGCTCCGGCCGTACGCCACATGTTACTGCCATTCCAATGTGTGGATCTGCCTATGTCTACAGTTGTACTGTGTTTTCTTTTACTGTGGTCCGTGTGGGCCAGTCTTCTATTTTGTGTAAATAAACAATTAAAAAAAAAAAAAATATGCGGGGGGGGGGGGGGGATGTGGGGACATTGTCAGTGTGTGGGTTTTTATTGTTTTATAATTATTGCAAATATTTTTTTCTTTTTTTTTTCTTTATATCAGCCCTGTTGGGGGTCTTTGAGATATCAGGGGTCTTAACAGACCCCTGACATCTCCCCTTTGAGACAGGGAAAGGGACTAGGGACACGGATTCCCCAGTCCCTTTCTCAGCAGCCTCCGCTGCACTGAAAATGAATGGAGAGAAGACAGCGGCTCCTCTTCATTCATTAACTGAGACATAGTAATCACAGGAGATTAGTCAGTGGTCACTGACTCTGTCTATTCAGAAAACTAAGGAGCTGGGTTTACCGGCTCCTACCTCCGCTCTACATCCAAAGGTATAGAGGGGGGCGGCAGCACGGAGAGGGGGAGAAGAGAGGGGGGCAGCAGCACGGAGAGGGGGAGAAGAGAGGGATGGCAGCATGGAGAGGGGGACACGGAGGAGGAGAGAGGGGGACGAGGACACGGAGGGGGACACGGAGGAGAAGAAAAGGGAGGAGGAGTCAGTGGTGATCGTGTGTAGGAGAGAAGCACCGATCACCGCTGAAAGACGCGGAGAGGGGGGCAGGGGGTTTGAGAGTGGACCGGCTGTCAGACATTTAAATCTATACAGGGTGATCAGTGCTTGTAACTCCCCCACCACACTGATCACCCTGACTGCCCAGGTATCGGGTGAAGCATCGGAGCAAGCACTCAGGCAAATGCTCGGTATCGATACTAGTACCGGTATCGGGACAACCCTAGTGGCCATACACACTGATAATAAAATAAACTGATTTTGTTATCTATAACGCAATGCGACGCACAGACACACTTTGATGCCTAACCACTTGCCTACTGGGCACATATACCCCCTTCCTGCCCAGGCGAAATTTCAGCTTTCGGCACTGTCACGCTTTGAATGACAATTGCGCGGTCGTGCGACGTGGCTCCCAAACAAAATTTACGTTTTTTTTATTTTTTTTTCCCCACAAAAATTATTTTGGTGGTATTTGATCACCTGTGCGGTTTTTGTTTTTTGCGCTATAAACAAAAATATAGCGACAATTTTGAAAACACTATTTTTTTTTACTATTTGCTATAATAAATATCCCATTTTTGGTAAAAAAAAAAAACGCAAAAAGGGTATAGTGATTGGTTTGCGCAAACGTTATAACACCTACAAAATAGGGGATAGAATATATATATATTTTTTTTTTACTAGTAATGGCGGCAATCTGCATTTTTTTTTTGCACGACTGCGATATTATGGCGGCTACTTGACACATTTTTGGGACCATTCACATTTATACAGCGAACAGTGCTATAAAAATGCACTGATTACTGTATAAATGTGACTGGCAGAGAAGGGGTTAACACTAGGAAGCGAGTAAGGGGTTAAATATGTACCCTGGGAGTGATTCTTATTGTGGGGGGAGGGGACTGACTGGGGGAGGTGACTGATGGTTGTCCCTATGTACAAGGGACACGCCATTGGTCTCCTCTCTCCCTAACAGGACGTGGAGCTCTGTGTTTACACACAGAGCTCCACGTACCTGACTCTGTAACTGCTGATCGCGGGTGCCTGGGGGACATCGCGGCCACCAGGCGCGCGCATTGGCACCTGTGTGACGAGGCGGGCGCGCACGGAGGCCGTATATAGACGACCTCCTGGCAGATCAGAGCCACCTTGTGGCTGTAAATAGTCAGCCGCAGGATTAGAAATGGTTAAAGGAGAAGTCCACCCTAACACTAGAATCTGTCTACAGACATCCAAGATCTAACCTATGTAGCCCTGTAAAGAAGAAATTGGTTGTATGTATGTCGATTTGACCCAATTCCACTCTGAGCTGTCGGCTGTGGCTTCGCTGTGGAGGCAGGTGCAGAAGACTAGGGTCGAAACAACTAATCGATTACAATTTTCATAATCGATTAATTGGCCAGTAACAATGGGGTTAAAAAAACTAAAATTAACCGTTTTATAGTACAAAAGAGCAAATCGCTACTGTAAATATATCTTTCACTTACAGTAGCGATTATTTGCTCTTTTTGTACTTTTTTTGTTTTTGTTTTTTTAACCCCATTATGTTACTAAACATCTTAGGCCTGGGTTCATATCTGTGTTTTTTGGTGCTTTTTGCAGAAACGCACTACAGTTCATTTACATGTTTTCCTATGGGACACGTTCACACATCCATGATTTTTTTTTCAGCTGCTGCGTATTTGGAAAGGGTAAGGACTTTTTAACGCAAAATGGTGCGATATTTTTTTTTTTTTTTTAATATACTTCAATGGAGAAGCTGCAGAAAAGCTGTCATTTGTTTTTGCAGCAATTTGTGTTTTGTAATCTGCCCGACAACAAATTGGCCCCAAAAAAATGCAATTTTTTTTTTTTTTTAAAGGCTATTATCCGATTAATCTAAACAATAATCAGCCAACTAATTGATTATGAAAATAATCATTAGTTGCAGCCCTACATATGACGCAGCGGACAACGGGAGCCCCATAGTAACTCTATGGGTGACACCGCTTCCCATTCATTTCACAGCCGTTGTCGGCCGTGTCCTCTGGAGATCGGATCGGCTTCAAAAAAAGGTACGTATACTGATTGCTTCTTTAAACGGCTAGATGAGTTGGTATTAGATCGCGGTTGTTGAGATTTTAGTGTTAGGCTGGACTTCTGCTTTAAAGCGGTAGTAAACTTTACCAACTTTGTATTTTTTACATGGCCCTCTGCAGTGTTATTTATCTTATTACTCCTGTGCAATTTACAATGCGATTAGTCACTCTGCAGATATTTGAATCCAGGCTGACAGTACCTGCAGCTAAGACTTAAGCCCCGTACACAGGGGCCAAATGTCGGGAGACATTGACTGGTTCAACGCCATTCAGCCCGTGTGCTTGTCGGTGTCTCAGACAAGCATGCAGGAAAACCAGCAGCCATTGGCAGAGAGCACTGATCGGCATGTTCAGGCGGGGTGAAGTCCCCCTGTCAGAACATAACAGCTCAGCGGGGAGATCGCAGTACTAACTTCATAGTACAGCGGCTCTGACCGCAACTGACAGTTTTTTTTTTTTTTTTTTTTTTTTCGTACAACCCGCTGGGTTGACCAATAAACCGAATTGTGTACCAAGCTTTATTATAAGCATACCTATGGGACTTTACTAACTTTTTAAGATGACTTTTGGTTATAAATTGTCAATCGCATTGGTTTCCACCATATATTCTCATAATCCGATCAAAATACGATTGTGTTCATGAGCAAAGTGTCTCAGTGCTGCCGATCAATACAAAACAATAATTTTTTTCCACCCTGGCCTATCAAATTTTAATACATGGGGTGTAAAATATTAGCTATTCAATTGTTTGCAAATGTAATATATTTTGTATTTATTTTTTATCCAATCAATGAAAACAAAGCATGTATGGCTACCACTAGACAAGAGTTGGCATACTCGGAAGAGCTTACCATCTGAGATGAGGGTTAGGAGCCTCTGCTCACCAGAGCTTGCAATCTAAAAGTATGTTGTGTTTTACTAGACAAGCTAGTATTGGGTCTCATGCACACAGACAGTGGGTGTAAAATTCTGGGCATTTTCCTTTGCCTGGGGTGCTGTGTACAGCCTGCCATACAAGAGAATGGCTGTTTGGGAAATATGTCATGCTCGCATTAACAGGTAAATGTTAAGAGAAGCTTTGGCATTTACAAGAGTATGGCAGACTGTATGTGGCTCCCTGGATGCTGGAAAACGCATTGGAATTTTCCAAACATTAGCTGCTCTTCAGTGTCCTCCCCATTCCCCCCCCCCCCCATTTTTTCCCCTATAGAGAATATCTCAACCAGGTTTCTTTGAGGTTGTTGGGAGGTTCCTTGAGCCATTTTTTTTTCCACCTCCCAAGAATAGCCACCGACTCCAATAATGAGTAACCACTGACACCCATGAACTTTTAATTCTCTGTAAGACCACCAATGTAAAAAGCATTAGTAGCCACTGACGCCAGTGATCTGAGTAGCCACTGACGCCAGTGATCTGAGTAGCCACTGACGCCAGTGATCTGAGTAGCCACTGACGCCAGTGATCTGAGTAGCCACTGACGCCAGTGATCTGAGTAGCCACTGACGCCAGTGATCTGAGTAGCCACTGACGCCAGTGATCTGAGTAGCCACTGACGCCAGTGATCTGAGTAGCCACTGACGCCAGTGATCTGAGTAGCCACTGACGCCAGTGATCTGAGTAGCCACTGACGCCAGTGATCTGAGTAGCCACTGACGCCAGTGATCTGAGTAGCCACTGACGCCAGTGATCTGAGTAGCCACTGACGCCAGTGATCTGAGTAGCCACTGACGCCAGTGATCTGAGTAGCCACTGACGCCAGTGATCTGAGTAGCCACTGACGCCAGTGATCTGAGTAGCCACTGACGCCAGTGATCTGAGTAGCCACTGACGCCAGTGATCTGAGTAGCCACTGACGCCAGTGATCTGAGTAGCCACTGACGCCAGTGATCTGAGTAGCCACTGACGCCAGTGATCTGAGTAGCCACTGACGCCAGTGATCTGAGTAGCCACTGACGCCAGTGATCTGAGTAGCCACTGACGCCAGTGATCTGAGTAGCCACTGACGCCAGTGATCTGAGTAGCCACTGACGCCAGTGATCTGAGTAGCCACTGACGCCAGTGATCTGAGTAGCCACTGACGCCAGTGATCTGAGTAGCCACTGACGCCAGTGATCTGAGTAGCCACTGACGCCAGTGATCTGAGTAGCTGTCTGTAAAGACCAAAAAATGTTGGGAGCATTCTTCCCACTGACTATTGCACTGATCTACAGGTATGTTTCAGCTGTCTGAGATCCACCCAGAATTGAAAACGGATGTGTTTTCTCTAGTTTAAATGTCTATGGTATGTTTCAGCTGTCTGAGATCCACCCAGAATTGAAAACGGATGTGTTTTCTCTAGTTTAAATGTCTATGGTATGTTTCAGCTGTCTGAGATCCACCCAGAATTGAAAACGGATGTGTTTTCTCTAGTTTAAATGTCTATGGTATGTTTCAGCTGTCTGAGATCCACCCAGAATTGAAAACGGATGTGTTTTCTCTAGTTTAAATGTCTATGGTATGTTTCAGCTGTCTGAGATCCACCCAGAATTGAAAACGGATGTGTTTTCTCTAGTTTAAATGTCTATGGTATGTTTCAGCTGTCTGAGATCCACCCAGAATTGAAAACGGATGTGTTTTCTCTAGTTTAAATGTCTATGGTATGTTTCAGCTGTCTGAGATCCACCCAGAATTGAAAACGGATGTGTTTTCTCTAGTTTAAATGTCTATGGTATGTTTCAGCTGTCTGAGATCCACCCAGAATTGAAAACGGATGTGTTTTCTCTAGTTTAAATGTCTATGGTATGTTTCAGCTGTCTGAGATCCACCCAGAATTGAAAACGGATGTGTTTTCTCTAGTTTAAATGTCTATGGTATGTTTCAGCTGTCTGAGATCCACCCAGAATTGAAAACGGATGTGTTTTCTCTAGTTTAAATGTCTATGGTATGTTTCAGCTGTCTGAGATCCACCCAGAATTGAAAACGGATGTGTTTTCTCTAGTTTAAATGTCTATGGTATGTTTCAGCTGTCTGAGATCCACCCAGAATTGAAAACGGATGTGTTTTCTCTAGTTTAAATGTCTATGGTATGTTTCAGCTGTCTGAGATCCACCCAGAATTGAAAACGGATGTGTTTTCTCTAGTTTAAATGTCTATGGTATGTTTCAGCTGTCTGAGATCCACCCAGAATTGAAAACGGATGTGTTTTCTCTAGTTTAAATGTCTATGGTATGTTTCAGCTGTCTGAGATCCACCCAGAATCTGAAACATTGATGTCTGTTTTGTTTGTCTATTTGATAATACTGGCATGTTATTTTTGCTTAACCCTCTGTAGATCTGTCCACCTTACAATGCTTTATCATCTCCCTTGACTTACCCAAAATCACGGCCCATTAATTTTATTGCCCTCTTGCTGATCTGTTTTTGAACTAAGAATTCTGCCCTGTTGATCAGCATACATTTATTACCTCCTGATTAGATAATTGAAAAGCACCCACCCCCTATCTCTGTCAGTATAAATGTAAGCATCCTTTTGGGGGAAGCATTAGCAGGGGGCTCATTGCGCCTGGGGCTCTTCTTCAAGTGGGGCTATTCTATAAGTGGAAACACTTCTGCCTATGCACTTCAGCGATTGCACAAAGCAAGACAAACTTTTAGTTTGCTGTTCATGATCCAGGTATATATTCTTTATTTTTTTTTTTTTTTTTTTGGTTTTTTGTTTACATTCACATTCTTCCCCTTCGAAAATGCACTCTCTACCACTCCTTCTGACAGTTGTGTCTTCTATCCTCAAACTTTCTTCCAGTCACCCCTCTGGTCCACCCTACACCCTCTATATATCGCCCTCACTTCTGTGCTCTCCTTATTACTGCACTCACCAACTCATGCTAATTCTAAAGTCAAACGCCCAATGCTCCAAATCACTGGGGCAGGTCCACTCATTTAAATCGCATTCCCACATTACCTCCCTCACCCTCCTGCTTCTCCTATCCTCTGGTGATATCTCCCCAAACCCTGGGCCTCCTTCATCCAACTGTGCTCAACGCACACATTACCCTACACCCTCTGGGTGCAGCCGCAATGCACACAATCTAGTTCCCATTTCTCTTCTTCCCATGACCAGACTCCCTTTCTCCTGTGCCATTTTGAACGCTCGCTCCGTCTGTAACAAACTCACATCCCTCCACGATCTCTTTATCGCAAACTCATTTCATCTACTCGCCATCACTGAAACCTGGCTTCACGAATCCGACACTGCGTCTTCTGCTGCTCTATCCCACGGTGGTCTTCTTTGGACTCACTCCCCCAGACCCAGTGGACGCAAAGGAGGGGGTGTTGGAATCCTTTTAGCCCCACATAGCACCTTTCAGGTACTTCACCCACCTCCCTCACTGTCACTCTCCTCATTTGAGGCGCATTGCATTCGTCTCTTCTCCCCAGTTTCTCTAAGGATAGCTGTGATCTACCGCCCCCCCGGACCAGTATCCTCCTTTCTTGATGACTTCTCTGCCTGGCTACCCTACTTTCTCTCTTCTGAAATCCCCACAATTATTCTTGGCGATTTCAACATCCCTACTAATGCTAACACTCCTGCAACTTCCAAACTTCTCAGTCTAACCTCCTCTTTTGACCTGAAGCAATGGATACATGCTCCTACTCACTCTGAAGGCAATACCCTTGACCTTGTTTTTTCCCACCTATGCACTCCATGCAACCTCTCCATCGATCCTTACCCCCTCTCTGATCACCACCTTATTAATTTCACGCTCTCCCTCTCCTCCGTCTCCTCTTCCTCCAAATACCTAACAGTCACTCGTAGAAACCTTCAGCATATCAACCCTTCTCTTCTACACTCTGTGACTGACCACCTCTATGACAAAATTGCACCCCTGTCCTGCACCGACCTAGCCACTTCTGTCTACAACACTTCACTTCTAGCATCACTGGACAGACTGGCCCCCCTCACCACATGCAGAATAAGGCCCCGCCCCCTTCAACCCTGGCAAACTGATGATACTAGAAATCTGAAAAAACACAACCGTGCTCTCGAGCGCCAGTGGCGCAAGACTAAGTCCCAGGAAGACTTCGTCCAGTATAAATCTGCCCTCCAAAAATACAATTCCAGCCTCCTCGCTGCCAAGCAGACCTACTTCATCACCCTCATTAAAAACCTATCATCTCGTCCCCGTCAACTCTTCTCTACCTTCAACTCTCTCCTTCGTCCTCCACTGCCTCCACCCACTAACTCAATCAACGCCCAGGAGATTGCCAATCACTTCAAACAGAAGATTGATACAATTCGCAAGGAGATCTCTACTGTTCAGACATCCTCCACACCTCACACCTCATGCACACAGGTACAGTCACTACTTCCCTCGTTCAACCCCACCACCACAGAGGAGGTCGCTAAATTACTAACCAATGTCCATCTTACCACCTGCGCTCTGGATCCTGTTCCCTCACAAATGTTACGTTCACCCTCTTGCTCTATTCTACACTCTCTTACCCACATCTTCAATCTCTCCCTCTCTTCTGGCATCTTCCCTAACTCTTTGAAACATGCACTAGTCAGCCCCATACTTAAAAAGCCCTCACTGGACCCATCCAATCTTGACAACCTACGCCCCATCTCCTTGCTCCCCTTTTTATCCAAACTCCTTGAACGTCTAGTCTACAACCGACTGAGCGTCCACCTTGCTGACAATAACCTTCTTGATCCCCTTCAGTCTGGATTTCGTCCTCAACATTCCACTGAAACTGCTCTCCTAAAACTAACAAACGATATACTAACGGCCAAAACTAAAGGACACTATTCTGTGCTCCTACTCCTGGACCTCTCTGCCGCCTTCGATACAGTTGACCACCCACTCCTCCTCAAAAAACTCCACACCTTTGGTCTCTGTGACTTTACTCTTCGCTGGTTCTCTACCTACTTATCCAACCGCACCTTCAGCGTTACTTACAACTCTACTTCCTCCTCTCCTCTACCACTCTCTGTTGGGGTCCCCCAAGGTTCTGTTCTTGGACCCCTCCTATTTTCAATCTACACCTCCTCCCTGGGTCAGCTGATAGCCTCCCATGGCTTCCAATACCACCTCTACGCTGATGACACTCAAATCTATTTCTCTACCCCCTCAACTCACTCCTTCATTTTCCTCACGCATCACCAATTTACTATCAGATATATCACTTTGGATGTCACGTCATTTCCTTAAACTCAACCTATCCAAAACGGAACTTATAATTTTTCCTCCCCCACGTGCCTCTTCCCCTGATCTCTCTGTCAAAATTGATGGCACAACTATCAGCCCATCCCCACATGCCAAGGTCCTAGGTGTAGTCCTGGACTCTGAACTCTCCTTTAAGCCTCACGTTCAATCACTGTCCAAATCTTGCCGCCTCAACCTCCGCAACATCTCCAAAATACGCCCCTTTCTAACCAATGACGCCACAAAGCTCTTAATTCACTCCCTGGTCATCTCTCGCCTTGATTACTGCAATTCCCTTCTCATTGGCTTACCGCTGCATACTCTAACCCCCCTTCAATCCATCATGAATGCTGCGGCCAGACTTATCCACCTTACCAACCGCTCTGTCTCTGCTACTCCTCTCTGTCAATCCCTCCACTGGCTTCCGCTCGCCCAACGAATTAAATTCAAAATACTAACTACAACCTACAAAGCCATCCACAATTCTGCCCCCTGCTACATCACTGACCTTGTCTCCAAATACCAACCTAATCGCTCTCTTCGTTCTTCTCAAGACCTCCTGCTCTCTAGCTCTCTCATCACCTCTTCCCATGCACGTCTACAGGACTTTTCCAGAGCCTCTCCAAGCCTATGGAACTCCTTACCCCAAACTATCCGTCTATCTCCTTCTCTTTCAGCTTTTCGAGGATCCCTGAAAACCCTCCTCTTCAGAGAAGCCTATCCTACCCACATCTAACAACTGTATTTTAACTTTGCCCACCTGATCACCCCCCACATCTACTACCCTCTGTTCCACTTCACCCTCCCTTCTAGATTGTAAGCTCTAACGAGCAGGGCCCTCTGATCATTCCTGTATTAAATTGTACTGTAACTATAATGTCTTCCCTGATGTTGTAAAGCGCTGCGTAAACTGTTGGCGCTATATAAATCCTGTATAATAATAATAATAATAATCTACAGTGAGCTGTTTATATAGTAACCATCATCAGGGGTTCCCTGAGATTGGAAAGTTATTTCAAGGGTTCTGCCATGTAAAAATGTTAAGACATACTGCTATAGAGGTATAAAGGAGATCTGAGATCCCCCTGGTTTTTCATCTCTAGCCCTGGTGCCAAACCTGTAACTTGGGGGACACGTGCCTTTTGGGATTTTTGCGCTTTCCCCCCCAGGGACCCTTGCTGACAGTAGCTTATGTTTCTTATTCCCGTCTAATAACAATGATCTCTATCAGTCTCCCGGTAATGTGTTTCCTGTCTTCATCTCCTGAAGCCTGTTTCGAGCAACTGCTGTAACGCATATCCTCAGTTTCTGCACTCTGTCTCTAGCTGTTCATACAGAGTTAGAGGTGTGTGTGTCCCCCCCCCCCCCCCCCCCCCGATTAAAAACAAGTTGAATGGAGCGCCCCCTCCCCCACCCTAGGACATTTTATTCTAACAGCTGCTGATCACAGGAAAAGTTTCCAACATATCCCTTTAACCTTGTATGCTTTTCAGTTTCTTTATATAAAACATGATTTTGTTAACACTCGCTATAGAAGGGGTAGTGAATTTAAATTTCAAAGGGGTCTGGTCACTGAAAAAAAAAAAGATTCGAGGTCCAAAGCGCAAGTTTTTTTTTCCCTTTTTTTTTTTTTTTTTGTGCGTTTCCTCCACACACTATGGCAATACTCTGTAAATGTCCCCAATAGTGTTCCCCCTTAAGTCAGGTGCCCCTACCAGAGTTATTCATTTTATTGGGTGTCCCCATCAGACTACCCCCTCTATATCAGGTGTCGCCATCAGAGTGCCCCTATACATCAGGTATTCCTGTCAGAGTACCCACTTACATCAGGTTTCTTTCTCACAAGACCCCCCCCCCCCCCTTACAGCTGTTGTCTCCCATCATGGTGCCACTGCCACCTTACTTTCGGTGTGCCCATCAGTGCCACCTTATATTGGGTGTGCCCATCACAGTGCCACCTTACTTTATGTTAAGGGACACAGACTGCTCTTGGACATGGGCTTAAAATGTCGTCTTCCTCTTGTCAAGCCACTCTTGAACAACGTCAGACGTGTCTTACCTGGGCTAAAGAAAAACACACCTGGTCTGTTGCTCAGTGGTCCAAAGTCTCCTCTTTTCTGATGAGAGCAAATTTTGCATCTCATTTGGAAACCAAGGAGCCAGAGTATGGAGGAAGAATGGAGCGGCACACACTGCAAGATGCTTGAAGTCCGGTGTGAAGTTTCCACAGTCTGTGTTGATTTGGGGAGCCATGTCATCTGCTGGTGTTGGTCCACTGTGCTTCATTAAGTCCAGGGTCAACGCAGCCGTCTGCCAGGAGATTTTGGAGCACTTCATGCTTCCTTCCGCAGACGAGCGCTATGGGGATGCTGACTTCATTTTCCAGCAGGACTTGGCACTTGCCCACACTGCCAAAAGCACCAAAACCTGGTTCAATGACCGTGAGATTACTGTGCTTGATTGGCCAGCAAACTCACCTGACCCCCATAGGGAATCTATGGGGCATTGCCAAGAGAAAGATGAGAGGCATGAGACTGAACAATGCAGAAGAGCTGAAGGCCGCTATTGAAGCATCCTGGTCTTCCATAACACCTCAGCAGTGCCACAGGCTGATAGCTTCCATGCCACGCCGCATTGAGGCAGTAATTGCTGCAAAAGGGGCCCAAACCAAGTACTGAGTACATATGCATGCTTCTACTTTTCAGAGGTCCGATATTGTTCTATGGACAATCCTTGTTTTATTGATTGCATGTAATATTCAAATTTTCTGAGATTGTGGATTTGGAGTTTTCATGAGCTGTAAGCCATAATCATCACAATTATGACAAATCACGGCTTGAACTATCTCATATTAGTTTCAGATTTTAAGTTGCATTAGTGAAATGAACTTTCCCTGTTCGTCTTTCAGGACAGGTACTGTAGAGAGACACAGGCTCCTCCCCTCACAGGAAACACCGCCTTCCAATTAGGAATTTAAGCCTCATCCTCCCTCAGCTCCTCAGTTTATGGTGTTTCCTCCGGAGGGGAGACACCGCTTGGGGCCAAGGACCAGACAGCTGGGGAAGCTGAGGCCAGTATTCCTGAGAGGGGGGACCTGTTCTCCCTGGGCTCAGGGCTATTTTTTAAAGCATGGCGTCCTGGTTGGCTGGGGAAGTCACTTACCCAGGACATCGCCGTGTAGCGTCCCGCGGACATTCCTGGGGTGGATTCAACCGCGGAGGTCTATTTGCTGATCGCACAGGGGTGGCGCTGCAGGCGGGGTGCACGCTCCCTGTGAGAAATCAGTCGGCCAGGAAGCTGGGCCGGACCGGATGACGAGTGACGTCAGTTCCGGGGGGGGCGGGCACTTCCGCCGGATACGCGTCACTGGTCCCAGACGCTGCAGTGTGAAAAGGCCTGACGCTGGGCTGGTGCAGCCTCTCTCTTCTCAGCCGTAGGGTCGGCGTTTTTGCAGGCAGTCGCGACCACATTCCTCAGCGAGATGTCGGAAGCAGAGGCTTCTCGTGCACCTCCGGATGACGACAGCACCAGCCACTCTAAGGTAAGGAGAACCCTGGGGTGGTGTTCCCTTATCATGTTGCACAGCTTCACTGGTGATTTTTTTGTTTTCTTCTCCTGGTGGTCGGGGAGTTTGTTTGTGTAGTGTGTCTGGAACCCTGGTGGTGGTTGGTCCTAGAACACTCCTGGTGGTTACCTGTGTCAAGTGCTGGGCTCTCTCTCAATCTAGCCTCCACTTTCTTCTGTGTTTTTCAGAAATCCACAGAAAAATCAGCCCACAGCAAGAAGAAATGCCCTTCCTGCAGATCTTCCCTTAGTGAGAGTTGGAACAAAGCACTTTGCAGGAGATGTATTGAGGGGCTGGTTAAGGAAAGGGAGGCAGAGCAGGCATCTGAATTAGCAGCTTCTATGAAAGAGCTTTCTGGCACCTTTCAATCGTTTAAAGATATTTTTGCTAATTTTCAGTTGCCCCAAAGCAGCCCTTCTGTAGCGCAACAGGTAATTCCACCCAATCCTGAGGTTCTTCCCTCTGGGAGTAGAGAGAAACCTGCGGATATCAGAGGATGCTGAGGAGGAGCAAGACAGTGCCGCTTCTAGCTCCCAAGAGGAGTCAGATGGTGAGAAGACAGAGGCAGGGCCCTCAAAGGTCTCTCGCTACAAGCTTTCCCTTGAAGAGGTGGAAGAATTATTGGAAACTATCCACACTACTTTAGGGATAGTTGAGGAGAAAAAGACACTGTCACTCCATGACCAGATGTACAGTGGGAGAACAAAGGAAAAAGGTTTTTCCAGTCCATGAAGTCCTGGTCAATGCCATCAAAAAAGAGTGGCAGGACCCAGAAAGGAAACCTTTCTTCTCAAACTCTTTGAAGAGAAGGTTTCCTTTTTCTGAAGAGGAGGCTTTAGTGTGGAACAAATCCCCCAAACTAGATGCTGCCTTTTCGCAGGTATCCCGACATACAGACTTGGCGTTTGAGGACATGGGGGTCCTTTCAGACCCCATGGACAGGCGGATGGACTCGCTATTAAAAAAGTCCTGGGATGCTTCCCAGGGGAACCTTAAGCCAGCTATGGCAGCAACAGTGGTGGCCCGTAATCTAGAGCATTGGCTCTTACAGATCAGGGCACATATTGAGGCCGGAACGCCTAAAGAGACTATACTTTCCTCTTTTCCAACTTTACTGAGTGGCGTGCGGTATTTAGCGGACGCCTCAGCAGAGTCAATCCGCATGTCTGCCAGGTCTGCAGCTCTATCTAATTCTGCAAGAAGAGCTCTCTGGCTCAAGACATGGCAGGGGGATAGCGCCTCAAAGGTTAAATTGTGCGGGATCCCCCTTACAGGAGATTTATTATTTGGGCCAGGCTTGGAGGCTGTCTTAGATCGTACAGCCGACAAGAAGAAGGCTTTCCCCTTAAAGAAAAAATTTGGGGGACAGGCAAAGAGAAAATTCTGGACCCAAAAGAAGGTGGAAGTCCCAAAACCTGAGGGAAAGAAAAAGTTTTGGGGACCAAAAGGGAAAGGCCGTGCCGGGGCACTTTTTCGTGCTCCTGAACAGCCCCAAAAACCTCAATGACGGAGTCAAGGTGGGAGGAAGGTTGGGGGCCTTTCTCCCACAGTGGGAGATGATCACCAGCAACCAATTTGTGCTGGGGATCATAAGGAGAGGGTACAGACTAGAGCATGGGTCCTCAAACTATGGCCCTCCAGTTGTTCAGGAACTACAATTCCCATCATACCTAGTCATGTCTGTGAATGTCAGTGTGTTACAATGCCTCATGGGATGTGTAGTTCCGCAACAGCTGGAGGGCCGTAGTTTGAGGATCCTTGGACTAGAGTTCTCAAGTCCCCCCCATCCAGACTCTTAGTCACCAATTTGCCGCAGTGCAAAGAAAAATCTGTGGCTCTGCTCTCCTCTCTTCAGGAGTTGGAGGATCAGGAGGTGGTAGTTCGGGTTCCATCGGAGGAGATAGGAAAGGGCTTCTACTCCCACATATTTGTGGTCCGCAAGCCTTCAGGGAAATTCAGGCTTATACTGAATTTAAAACCTCTAAACGCCTCGGTCACGTACAAACGGTTTCGGATGGATTCTATCTATTCCGTGAGGACGCTCCTCCTTCCGAACTGCTTCATGGCATCCATAGATCTAAAGGATGCCTACCTACACATCCCAATAGCAGAATGCCATCAGAGATTTCTCAGACTGGCCGTGAGGTCCAGAGAGGGGACGTTTCACCTACAGTTCAAAGCACTCCCCTTCGGGCTCTCCTCTTCCCCCCGCATATTCACCAAAGTGATGGTGGAGGTACTAGCCTTTCTACGTCTCAAGGGCATCCTGGTGGTGGCATACCTGGACGATCTGCTATTTTTTGCAGACTCCCCGACACGGTTGTCCCAGGACCTCCAGGTAGCAAAGGAGATTCTGGAAAACTTAGGTTGGCTACTCAATCTGGAAAAATCCAGCTTGACGCCCTCCCAAAGAGTCACTTTTCTGGGATATGTACTGGACTCAACCAGACAGATGACTTTTCTCCCAACAGAAAAAGTTCAGAAGGTGGACAATGTAATATCACTTCTTCAGAGAAGCGGCCAGCTTACGATAAGGAAGGTCATGTCAGCTCTGGGGTTATTAACATCTTCTCTTCCTGCAGTGCAGTGGGCAGGTCTGCATTACCGACCCCTGCAACTGTTCATACTGAACATTTGGGATCACAAACCGGACTCCTTGGATTCCCTGATATCCATACCGGTTCACATCAAGAGGTCCCTTTGGTGGTGGAGGAAGGGGGCGAACCTTTTACAGGGCCTGGATTGGATCTCCCCGATCTCCAGAACAGTGACAACAGATGCCAGTGGCTCCGGTTGGGGAGCACACCTGGACTCCCTTCTGACACAGGGTCGCTGGGCAAAAGAGGACTCGCAAAAATCTTCGAATTGGAGAGAACTAAAAGCGATAGTTAGCCCTCAAAGCCTTTCAGAAGGAGCTGCAGGGACAGCATGTTCGAGTCAGGACAGACAACTCCTCCGCAGTAGCTTATGTCAACAAGCAGGGGGGCACCAGGAGCAAGTCCTTATGGGATCTGACAAAGTCTATTCTCATATGGGCTGAGGCCAATGTCTTGTCCCTCTCAGCCATACATCTGAAGGGAGAATTAAATCAGGTCGCAGACTTCCTCAGCAGGAAGAAACTGAGGGAGGGCGATTGGGTTCTGAATCAAGAAGTCTTCAGAGCGATCACTCAAAGATGGGGTCTCCCGGAGGTGGATTTATTCGCCTCAAGAGAAAATGCCAAGACTCTGCTCTTTTTTTCCCTAAACAGGTGGGATGGAGCTCTGGCGGTGGACGCTCTGGCCCAAACCTGGCAGTTCTCCAGGTGTTATGCTTTCCCCCCTCCGGTTCTAATACCAGCAGTCCTGAGGAAACTGCAGGGGGAGAACACAACACTGATTCTCATCGCACCTCATTGGCCCAGGAGACCATGGTTCTCTATCCTGAAAGGTTTATCGATAGAACCTCCTTGGATTCTACCAATCCGGGAGGATCTCCTTTTACAGGGTCCAATCTGCTGCCCGCAGGTAGAGAGGTGGAATTTGGCAGCTTGGCTTCTGAGGAAGAGCTGCTGAGGGGCAAAGGGTTTTCAGAACGCCTGGTTGAAACACTCTTAAGCTGTAGAAAGAAGGAGACACAAGCCATTTACCAAAAAGTGTGGAAACGGTTTAACATCTGGTGCGCAGAAAGCTCCTTCAGTGTCAACAGCTCTGTGGCTGTTTTAGAATTTCTACAAGCTGGGGCTGATAAAGGGCTGGCAACTAGCACGCTGAAGGGTCAAGTGTCAGCTCTAAGTGTATTTTTTGAAAAACAACTAGCATTTGACCCTTGGGTCTCTAGATTTTTTAAGGCTTTGAGTAGACGGAGACCTGTAAAAACCTCCAACTTCCCAGTTTGGGATCTCTCATTGGTTCTTCAGGCCTTTACAGTAGAACCATTTGAGCCTTTAGACAATTGTAGTTTAAAAGTGATCACTCTCAAAACAGTATTTTTAGTAGCGATCACTACTGCTAGGAGAGTGAGCGAACTCGAGGCCCTATCTATTAGGGCCCCCTTTTTTCAAGTTTTTCCGGATCGCATAATTTTTAAGACAGATCCGGCTTTTCTACCAAAGGTAGCTTCTAATTTTCACAGGAGTCAAGAAATAACATTGCCTTCTTTTTGTTCAAATCCTGTGAGGGAACAGGAACACAAGTTTCACAACCTAGACGATAGGAGGTGTGTCCTACAATATTTGGATTACACGAGTCAGTTCAGGAAAGCTGATTCACTATTTGTTTTGTTTTCTGGGTCCAGGAAAGGGTCTAGGGCTTCTAGACGCACGATAGCCAGGTGGTTAAGGGCAGCCATTGTTCTAGCTTATTCTTCTAGGGGAGTAGAGCCTCCACAGGGTATCAAGGCTCATTCCACCAGGGCAGTAGCAACTTCCCAAGCAGAGTGTGCTGGTGCTTCCCCGGAGCAGATCTGCAAGGCTGCAACATGGTCTAGTTTTTCAACGTTTGTAAAACATTACAGACTGGACCTACTTTCAACCAAAGACCAAGCTTTTGGACGCAAAGTACTGCAAGCAGTTGTCCCACCCTAGGGTAAGGTGCTCGCTTATCCTCTCTACAGTACCTGTCCTGAAAGACGAACAGGGAAAAACGGGGTTACTTACCGGTAACATCCCTTTTCCAGGAGTCTTTCAGGACAGCACTGGTACCCACCACCCTCTGACGAGGCCGTCAGGTAAGATGTAATTTTATACTTTTATGACGTGTTCTTGTGTCTCCCCAGCTGGCCGGAGGTACTCTGGAAAAAACTGAGGAGCTGAGGGAGGATGAGGCTTAAATTCCTAATTGGAAGGCGTGTTTCCTGTGAGGGGAGGAGCCTGTGTCTCTCTACAGTACCTGTCCTGAAAGACTCCTGGAAAAGGGATGTTACCGGTAAGTAACCCCGTTTTTTGCACGATATTCACATTTTTGAGTATCACCTGTATAGGATGTGTGCAATTTTAGGAGATCTGGGACAAAACTGTCTACCATTCTCTAGCCGACCCGTTTCTGCATTGTGGAGGGTGGTGGTGGGGTACCAGGTGGAATAGGATTTGTCTTGTATTCTGTAGGAATTCTATCACCAAGGACCATTTGTATAATGTTTTCTTTTTTGTATACTTGCATCGTATTTTTACTGCAATATATCATATTTTGTCCATGCAGAAACTTAAATCCCTGCATCTATAGACGCCACGGATCTAACGCTAACCGCTCTATCCCTGTAAATTAAAAATAAGTATATCCTATTTTTTTTTTTTTTTTTTTAAAGCTGATCTCCAGTGGTAAAAGCTCTGCAGAGGACACGGCCAACAGCTGTGAAATAATTGGGAAGTGACATATATAATTATTTATACGTTTTTTGCTTCTTTACAGTGGTAGAGAGGTTAGTGTTGGATCCGTGGTGTCTATAGATGCAATGATTTTAGTTTTTGCATGGACTTTCACTTTAAGGGCTTTATTCTGCAGAGTAGTGATAAGTGTTCCTAATAGCATCTTACTAAGCGTGGATCAATTTGTCTTATAGATTTCTGTTCATTAGTGCAGTGGTCTCCGAACTGCAAGTCCTATGCTTGCTTTTATCTAGCCCAGGACCATCATAAGGCTCCAATCCCCACACTGACACAATGATGGGCCACCATTTCCTGCACTGATGCCAACTGTGGGGGAATTTTGTAGGGCTGTAGAAATTAACTATTAATTCATCGATTAATGTTTAATTTTTTTGATCGATCTAAATTATTTTGATTGGTAGTCGCCTCTCCACCGGCTTCCGGGCCTTCAGGGAGTTCCGTCGGAGATCCGGTGGCGTCACGGACACCGGTGGGGTTTGTTATGTCCATCTGAAGGGCTCCTTTGCCTTCATATCTGCATGCCGGTGGGACCTTACTATCTGCCATACGCAAGGGATGTTACACTTCCCTCTCTCAACCTGGGATTCTACAACCATCCACTGGGAGTTCTGATAGTTCCCTTCACGGGACATCTACATGCCAACGGACTGATGTTAACCTCTCATCTGGATTCAGCAGTGGCATCGTTGTACACATTTTTATACCAGTATCGTATTTGGCTACATGTTTTTGACTGCTTTTGCTAGCGTTTGGTATTACTCGCACACAGTTTATGTAGCTACATCGATTTTATCTTCAGTACAATATTTTTGTTACCTACTTGAAGACTATAAAAGTTTTAATGCTCTTCCCATCGAGCGCTGCCTTTGTGTTTTTTGTATCCTGCTTTCCATTTTCCCAGGTAGCTGCACTGGGAATCGGCCTGCAAGGAGATCAGCTAAAAGTAGTTGGATCTGTATGTGCATTATAATTAATCGAAATTAGTCGATTAATCGATTTAAAAAAAAATCGATTTAATCGAACACAAAGATTTTGATCAGTAACGGCCCTAGAATTTTGTATTTCTTCTGGTTCCCTTTATTCCTGTGTGCAGGTGATTGTAGTTGAAGGGATTAGATATGCCTTTCATGTTTCTGGACACAGACTTTGACTTTGTACCGAGAAACTGTCTAGTATCTTTTGTTGAAATGACCTCTAGGTGGCCATAGTATTGGACACATTATTCAGGTAAAACAAAGGTAAACACTGTTCTGTAGTGGAATCTTCATGAGTTTTAGCTCTTTAAAATTCATTGATATTCTACCCATATTTCTAATTTCCAGGTCATGCTAAAAGCGAAAGCTTTGATATGAGGCTAAGTGGTTCAGCAAAGTTAGCCATTTAAAGGGGTTGTAAAGGACTTTTTTTTTTTTTTCCCCCCTTAAATAGCTTCCTCTACCTTTAGTGCAGTCCTTTTTTCACTTGCCTCATCCTTCCATTTTGCTTTTTAAATGTCCTTATTTCTTCTGAGAAACCCTCACTTCCTGTTCTTCTGTCTGTAACTCACCACAGTAATGCAAGGCTTTCTTCCTGGTGTGGAGAAAGTCTCTTGAGGGGGGAGGGGGCTAGCAGGAGTGTCAGGACGCCCACTAACACACAGCTCCTTTCTCTATCTGCAAAGTAGAGTGTCCTGACTTGCCTGCTCGCCCCCTCAAGAGGCTTTCTCCACACCAGGGAGAAAGCCTTGCATTATGGTGGTGAGTTAGACAGAAGAACAGGAAGTGAGGATTTCTCAGAAGAAATAGACATTTAAAAGCAAAATCAAAGGATGAGGTAAGTGAAGGAGGCCTGCACTAAGGTAAAGGAAGCTATTTAGGGAAAAAAAATGTTTTCCTTTACAACCCCTTTAAGCTAATTTGGAGGAAGCCTTAAAATAATTTTAAGATCCAGAGAACCCCTGCTAAACGTTCATCAAATGTCAGTGGGGAATTATTTCCCTCACATTGGTAAGTGGGGAAGAACCCCTCCATTATGGTGGTAATCAGTGCTACTTTACAGGCTGCTAAAAAGTTCATTGATACCCGGCAGGTGAGTCTGCCAAGTGGCATTGGCACTGTGCTGATGCCATTACACGTGTGTGTGTGTGTGTGTGTGTGTGTGTGTGTGTGCCAGCCACAGCTTAAAGAATCCCTAACATCTCAAGCAAACCCTAGAATTTGACAGGACTGGTTACGAATTGCTGTCCTAAAGATAAAGCGACTCTTGGCCTATGGTCAATATCTGACTGCAGCTAGTCGGCTATAATGAATTTTTGGGTCTAGGTAGTTGCCCAGTGAGATTGGGACCAATGTCTGGGTAGGGGAGCTGTTCTTTAAGATTTGTCATAAATGTTAAAATCTGATGCAAGTCTGGCCACTCAACACGATTAGCGGACTTCTAGTTTGTTTCCAGCTTTAGAGGTTACTTTATACTTTATAAAATTTTTTTGACTCGTTTCATCTGATTTTCATATACACAGTCGCTGGCTGAGTAGAGTCGTAAGGAAAAATGATCCGCACTCCGGTTTTTGCTCTTTAAAACAATCTTCGTTTTTATTGACAAGCCTCAATGAACAATTGCAAATGAGAACAGTTGATGTATTTCAGCCTATAAGGCCTTGGTCATAACCAAACAAGCATTATTGCAGGTACCTATAGGAGCCTGTTTTCCAGAGCTGTTGCTGGTCCAGCTCCTTAAAGCGGATGTCTGGGGGGGATGAAAAGCCAGCAGCTACACATACTTGCCTGTCCTGTTGTCCCTCGATGTCAGCACCACAGCTGATGTTTCCATCAGCTGTCGGGTGCTGCCGCCAACATTGTGGGTAAGGGAACCCGGCGGTGTATCCTTTCGGCTTCACGCCTGGAACGCTACTGCGCATGCGCAAGGCCCCGCTCCTCTCTCCTATAAGCCCGGCGGCCAGGGAAGGAGGGAGCCCCACGGTCACGTCACTGCCGCTTTGCGGCCGGACTCCCGGAAGTGGGAAAGGATACCTGTCAAAGACTTAGCATTTACTAACAAAACAGATTTCACCATAGATTGCTGAGTTTGTGACTAAAGTGATTATTTTCTTTTTATTATGGTTATTAGTCAACATATGTTAATAAACTATCTGTGCAAAGATCTTTATTACATCTGGACATATGCATTATTCTAAGACAGAAATCTAACATTCTCTGTTCATAAATGAATGCTTCCAGACTGTAGATATGGTGCTACAGCTGGTATTAATACAAAGATCATAAACTATTAAATGTGGTTTAGGCTCGGGTCACGCTGCTGCGATCCTGACTTTTGATTTAATTTTTAGTGCAACTTCGATGTGATTTGCATATGCTATGGGGCCAAATGTGCACTGGAATTGTACCAAAGTAGTACAGGAACCTCTCCCAAAATCGTGCTGTATTGATGTAATCGGGTACTGTAAAAAGGCTCCAACTCTGGAAAAAGCTGAAAAACACTAAAAGATGCAGCTATTCAGTGTTTTTGAGCTATAGGTTTTTGTGGAAGTATAGCTTTGCTACAAAAACACAAAAGCTAAACAACGCTACTGCAAAAAAGCTGCAAAATTCCTTCAACTACAGTGTTCAGTGTGCATTAAAGTGTATCTAAAGCCAATTTTGTAAACTTTTGGTGTACATTTTGTATGTATAATGTAGGAAAGAGTTTGAATTCCTGTTTGGCTTTTATTGCTGTCTGCCACTTGTCTTGACTGCTGGTGACAGAATTTAGAGTTGTCCCTGGAAAAGGAATACAGGGGAAACCTTTTAGTTGGGGACGGTTGTTTCAGGAGGGAAGTGTTAATAGAAAGCAAAGTAAAATTTCCCCAGTGGGGTGCAGAGAGCAAAACCTTATTTAAACCTTTTTGTAAATGGTTTTAGATGTACATTTTAGACCCACCACACATTCCTTTGTGCAGTTTGTAAGGTCAGTGTAATCTGTGCAGTGCATATTGACACTTTCTTATTGTAAAACCGTGAGTAATCTGACTTGTAGCCCGGTTAATGGACTTGCTCAGTGTCGGAGGTTTTATTTGTAATTTGTTTGAAAATGGAACACGTGTCAGTGACTGGTATTATTTATCTGTTACATAATGTCTGAGTGCCCCTGTTGGGGACATTGAGCCCTGTCTAGTGGCAGTAAATGAGGCAAGACCTTTAGTCGGTTGTGTGCATTGCCATAAGGTGGCTGTCATCTTCATCTCCAATTTACTATATTGATGACAACCAGATAGATCTCAGACATGTGGATCTGAACTGAAACCCTGCAAGTTTTGGGACTGAGCCAACTGCATGTTTTGGCTGCAGATATTGCAGGTTTACACATGATTACCAAGAGAGGGTATTTCCCAGCCTAAGCATCTTTGGCAGCTCTAAATAAAGCTCTGAGCAGTGATATCTTACCAGCCATGTCAGTTTTTAAAGAGCCTCTATCAGCAGCTGTTTGTTTACACATTGCTGATAGAGGTTCGCTATGAAAAGTTTATAGATCCTATAATCTCCCCCTTCCCTCTGTAAAGATGTCCAGAATATTACTTGAAGGGGTTGTAAAGGTAGTTTTTTATTTTCTTGATGCATTAAGATAAAAAAAAAAAACCTGTGTGCAGCAGCCTCCTCCTTCCTCCTCCCCCCAGAGCCCCATCTCTGTTCAGCGGTTTCACTCGGCCATCCGGGACTCTTCCTCCTGATTTGGCTGAGACACGCCAGCGGCGCCATTGGCTCCCACTGCTGTCAGTTACCCAATCGGGAGAGGGGGCAGTGCCAGACCGCAGCTCCGTGTCTGAATGGGTAGACGGTGGTGCAACTCGGCTCGGGATTACCCATAGCAAGCTGCTTTCTGTGGGGGCACTCAACAGGAGTGAGGGACCCAAGAAGAGGATCCGGGCTGTCGTGTGCAACTCAACTCCACTGCACAGAGGAGGTGAGTATAAACATGTTTGTAACGTCTTCTTTGTTTGCTTAAAAATAAATCGCTTTAAGAGACCATGGCTGCCACCATAAAGGTGTAGCGTGTCCGTGCGCAATTTTGCACATGTTGTGAAATGTGAAATAACAGCAAGGGAGATTTACTAAATATGGTGCATCGGTGTATGGTAGGCAATCTGATTTCAACTTGTTCAGTGAAGCTTTGGCAATAAAACCTGGAAGCCGATTGGTTTCTATGCAGAGTTGCACCAGATTTTACACTCCAGCTTTAGTAAATGACCCCCAATGTATCATGCCGCTTGTCATTCATTGTTAATGGCATCTGAAATGTGACACAGAAGATGTGTATTTTTACACAGTAAAAAAATTTGTGGCAAAAAATAACTTCCCTCTGAAAAGTAAGTTGCTATATAGAAGTGGTCCTCCTGAATGTTTGCTCTCCACACCCCCTCCCAAGGATATTGTTGTAATGTATGGGTGGATGGCGGGTAGTCCAGCTTGCCACCCTCCAGGCTGCCGTGTAAAAGACCTTTTGGGGTTTACATACAGTTTAAAATATTTCATATACTGTATAGCTATAATAAGTATTGGTTAAATCAGACATGGGTGGTGCAGTTTTCTTTCCTCAACCATAGATTGCAGGAAATCGCTTGCTTTTTTACCATCCAGTCGGTGCATGGGGAAGCCATCATTTCCAGGAGAACAGCGATTGCTAGCGGCTATAATATCATGCAAAAAATCTGACATGCTGGTTGTACCCAAGTCAATTGATGGGTTGACTTTTGCTACAGTCAGCCTGCCCATACATTTTAAATTTTTTTTTTTTTTGTCCCCCCCCCCCCCCCAAATCTGTCCCATTTATATTTCCCTCTGCTTCCTGTTCAATAAACACAAAAATAAATCTTTCCAAAATTAGACGGTGGTCATAGGTTTCCTCTCAGTTTCTGTTTTTGTGACGACTTAAACTTTGGTTTCTCCCTGACTAAAGCCTCATACACACGATCGGATTTTCAGACGGGAATTGTGTGACAGGCTGTTGGTGGAAAATCCGACCATTTGTACGCTCTATCAGACAATTGTCGTATTTTACGCAGACAAATGTTGGCTGGCAGGCTTTAAAATTCTCCATGGACAATTGTCTGTACAAAAACGCGCATGCCCTGAAGCAATACTCACCACACACATTAGCAGAAGGTGCCCAAAGGGTGGCGCTAAAGAGCTGAAAAACCATGTAGTTTCATGTTTGTTGGCCGACAATTGTGTGCAATACAAGTTCCTGGCCCAAGTCTATGCTCTGTCTGTGGGAAATTAGATTGCGTGTATGAGTCTTTAGTCTGTGACAGTGGTCACTAGGACAAATGGAGAGGATGGATCTTCCCAACAGGACACTTGGCAATAAAAATCTGGCAGTGATTCTCATCTACCAATGTATAAGACCTTTCACACTGAGGCGCGGAGCCGCGTTTACGGTATAGCCACGCTATTTGTAGCGCCGCTATACTGTCGTATTTACCGCGATATTCGGGCGCTAGCGGTGAGGTTTTAACCCCCACTAGCGGCCGAAAAAGGGTTAATACCGCCCGCGTTGCGTGCGGTATTACTGCGGTTTCCCATTGATTTCAATGGGAAGGCACGGTATAGGAGCGGTGAACACACAGCTCCTATACCGCAGTAAAGATGCGGCTAGCAGGACTTTTGGAGCGTTCCTGCTACCGCACCGCTTCAGTGTGAAAGCCTTCGGGCTTTCACATTGAAGCCTGCAGGGCATGATTTTTCATGCGGTATAGCAGCGCTATTTTTAGCGCTGTACCGCTTGAAAAACGCCTCAATGTGAAAGGGGCCTTAAACTAAAAATGAAAGCATACTCCGGGTGTGGGCAGCGGAATTCGTTATGCTTTGTTTGTAATGGTCTTGGCTGGGTAACACTCCTTGTTATATTGCTTGCACTCTGCAGACCTTTAAATTCTTGTCTGTTAGTGTTTGGTTAAAAGCTCCTGATTAAACATGATCTTCGTAATGTTTTTCTCCTACTTCTGCTATTTTTTTTTTTTTATATATAGACATGACATCAGAACATGTGATGTTTGGCTGTGCTGAGAGGTGGATGTTTTTTCTTGTTTACTCCTTTTTCTATCATTGCCAAGTGTCCTAACAAAGGTTCTATGGATTTCGTAACTTCCTCCTACAAACTGCAGCAGAAGGAAATCAAATACTAGAAAGAATTTGCAGAGGAGATACACCTAGCCTTTCCAGCATTCAAGCAAACTAGATTTTTGGCACTGGGACTGTCTCCGAAATAGAAGATTCAAATCTGATTATGGTTAAACGTTCTTGCACAGAGGACGCCTGTAAGATTTCTAAAAACTGAAGGCACAGCTGCTTAGAAATGAGGCGTCCTGTGCAGGAACAAAAAAGCCATATTCATAGCCAATAGCGTGTTTTTATTAAATATGTATGTATGTATGGCAGTAATTTGCGCATATACACAGGTACATATATTGAAACACTGGCAGCTAGAAGTCGAAGAATTGTATCTATTTCGGGCAGATCCTGCGTGTAAACATCAGTAGATTACATCCCTGTACAAGAGGCCTAATGCGTTTGCAGCTCTAATAAAAGCCGTACTTTTATACGCAGACTATCATTGTTTACTTTACACAGCCCAGGAACTGTTTCTTGCCACGGTTCTAAACTGCGTATTGCTATAGCTTTAGCATAAGCAAGCAGCGTGTGCCAGGCATGTCTTTAGGGATTAGTGATCTGTCGCTCCGGCTCATCTATTAAAAAGGTTTTCTCATATCTGTGACTGTATAAATCCTTCCCCCAGGGGAGATACTGAGCTTGATGCTGCCCCATGCCGCCTGCTCTCACCTCTCCTTCCCTCTGCTCTGGGGTCATGACCCGTTCAGGAATTCAGTCATGCAGAATTGGAGATTTTCCCATCTATTGTAAATTATGGATACTTGGCTGTGTGCAACGTTTAGTAGCAAATTGAACCTGGATGGGCAGTTGCTATCAAGTGTTACTATTGGCTGGTTGGCATAAAATTGAAAGTAATCAAAAAAACAAAACCTTAGCGTCTACTCTATTCACACTGTTACAATGCAAGGGCTGGTGTACAGTGTGATGCAGAGAGATGACTGCAGTTCCCAATCGCAGCACGTTGCACTTTTTTTTTTTTGTCGTGGTTGGTTGCACATGTATGACTAGACCCTAAAGTCGGCCATACACAGTTTGAATCTCGGCCGAGATTCTAATCGTGTATGGGCAGGCCGAATGCACCCAAGTTGATCGATGGGTACCACCAGCCTGATGGATTTCAAGCAATAGTCGCTGTGTGTGGCCAAAGACGGAGTGATGTTTTCAGGAAAGAACCCCCCCCCCCCCCCCCCCCCAAATCAGTCAAGCCTGGTACACACTAAACAGGCTACTGTACTAACCGTCCAACGTTGGTACAGCGATCTCACAGAGCTGTTGTGTTCTGATGGGGGTGGCTCCCCCCGTGATTAGGGAATCCCTCATGCTGAGCCATGGTGTCCTCCTGGAGTAGACCATGGCTCCACATGAGATTTCACTATCAACACAGACAGTGTTGATGGTGGAATCTAGCGACTTTTCTTTTGATGCAGGAAAGAAACATCGCTCTATGGCTGTACTTGGCGGTATGAATGTACAAAACGGTATACAGCATAATTTGCAGAGAACGGATTGACCATTGGCAGGAAGAATCTCCCTTACATTGGTTCTTGGGTCTCCTTCACACTGGGAGTGTCCAACCTGTGTTTAAAGAACATTTCTAAGTGCATGTGATACTTTTGAACCGTGCCATTGTGCGTCCAGGATCCAATTAGACGCTCAACACTGCTAAATGCATGTAAGTGAGTCTAAACCTGCTTCAAAGTAAGAACATCCAACCACAAGGAAGTCATCTGGGAAGTTTAAATGTTTTTATTCTTTCCAGATGAGTTCTATGTTTAGAAAATCTAAATGCAAGAGTCCAGTGTGAATTTGGTGATGGGAAGAACGCCCTCTTACAGACAGCTAGTGGAATCATTGCTGTCAGTGTTTACTCACCTGATGGATCAGAGAATTATTGTCAGTGGTGGCTGGCTCTAACATTTTTCCAGGTACATCTATAGTGCTGTCAATCTATAGTGCTTTTCATATATTACTCTGTCCTCAAGGAGCTTACAATCTAAGGTCCCTAACTCATTTATACATACTAGAGCCCCCTTCCTGACCAGGCCATTTTTTGCGAAATGACACTGGGTCGCTATAACTGACAACTGCGCGGTCGTGCAACTTTGTACCCAAACAAAATTGCAAAATGCATGAACTGCATGCGAAAATACACTGCTTGATGTGAACCTAGACTTATTCTTTATCTTTGTATCCTTAAAGGGGTGTTCCAGCCTTTTTTTAAGTTTATTAAAAGTCAGCAGCTACAAAAAGTGTAGCTGCTGGCTTTTAATAAACAGACACTTACCTGCTCCACAGTTCCAGCGACGCGCCGGCTGGGGCTTCCGCTCCTCGCCCCCCCTCGCTGGCCGGCGTCTTCATTCCTAGTGTGGGCACCCAGCAGTGACAGCTTTCGGCTTCACGGCCGGGCACCCACTGCGCATGCGCGAGCGGCGCCGTCCGATTGGGCATGCGCTCGCCTACAGGGAGGGGCTGCAATAAGGCGATTAGACTATTCGCCTTACCAGCCCCTTGGCGGAAGTGGGACAGGAAGTCCCACTCCTCCTGAAGCCCCCACTCCCCCCCAAAAAAATGACATGGCATGTAAGGGGGTGAGGAGTGGGATAAGCGGAAGTTCCATTTTTAGGTGGAACTCCGCTTTAACTATTGTCTCAGTTATGCCAATTAGTGCTGCATATCGGTGCCACTGTCGCATGACATAAAAAAAATAAAAACATAGGCAAATACTGTACTGTGTGTGGGGGAGGAAAAATCTTGGTACTTGTTCTTAAAGCGGTTGTAAACCCAGATTTTTTTATTTTATTTTTTTAAATAAAAACCTGAAAGACAAAGCCATAATGAGCTAGTATGACTAGCTCATTATGAATTGCTTGTCTTGGCTCAAAGCCATCCTTGTCTCCCACTCTGGTCGCAGACATCTCCCCAGAAGGATACTTCCGGGTATCGCCGCTCCGGCGCTGTGATTGGCCGGAGCAGTGATGATGTCACTCCGCATGTGCGCGGAAGTCGGCATTAGCCATTCACAAATCCGGCATTTCCAGTACGCATGCGCCGTAGACAACGGTATATTCCTTTTGGCAAATAGGTTTAGGAGATATGGCAAACGCCTACAGGTAAGCCTTAATCTAGGCCAGTGGTTCTCAACCTGGGGGTCAAATGACAATTTGCCAGGGGTCACCAAATCCTGGGCTGTTCCTGAAGCCCATGCCGCTCTCCCAGCTTTTTTCGCGGCTGCTCAGCTGGGCTGTTCCTGGAGCCCACGGCTGCCCATTCAGCCTCTTCGCAGCCGCCCATTCAGTTCACGACATCTGGGGGCAGAGACTAGAGGTCAGCTGACTGGTGAGGCATGTGAAGTGGGAGGTGCTGCAGGAGACCCTATCTCCTGATTTTAGCATAGGTGTCACTGCTACGAGACACTACAAAGTCAGACACAGTGAGTAACGCTACCTGTAAATGGAGTTCCCATTAAAAGTCCCCACTACAGTTCTCGGATCAGCAGATGACGTTGATTTAAGTTGGTTGCTCAGAACCCTCCCCCAGCACTGCCACTTATCCCAACTCCCCCGCCTCTAAAAATAGAGAATACATGGAAGGGAGAGGAAAAGAGGGGAAGGAACAAAGAAAAAGGGGGAGAGAAAGAACAAGAAAGACGGTTAGAGAGGGATGGGGAAATTTACATAGAGAGAGATAAAATGGAAAGAAAGGAGAACTAAGAGTACCATAAGGGGTTTTAATACTGTACGAGTGGACGGGACTCGGAGAGCTAAATGTCCGTGGGTTCGGGGCACAAATTGCTTGTCTTGCCTTGGGTGCTGACAACCCACGCCATTAAAATAATTTTATTGTTAGGGGTCCCCACAACTTGGGAAATTTTATCAAGCGGTCACAGCACTAGGAAGGATGAGAACCACTGATCAAGGCTTACCTGTAGGTGCAACTTCAAAGAGGGTTTCCAACCACTTGTGGTATCGGTGCAACCCTAATTTTTATTTTAATACGCCATATTGCAGAAGATACCGTGTATGGTAGAATTTTACTTTTTGGCTCTGTTTTTCAGTTTGGGGGGGAAAACAAGTACAGACTCATCAATGGGAACCAATAGGGACTGCAGCATGTATGACCCACCCAGATCTCAGGAGTGGTGCTTCACTTATTTACCAATTTGTGTTTGTTTTTTTTTGGTCTGGGTTGTAAAGGACAATTTCTGTGATTCTGATCTTGGCTTTTCTATCTAAATGTGTAGCTGACCTAGAACAGTAAAGCAGGGCTGGGACATCAGTTTTCAGACTTTAATGGGGGCAGCTGCACAGCATTTTACACATGGCTGACTGTTTTGCAGTATAAGGATCGAATAAACAATGATCTACTTTTTTCACTAGTTGGTGCTCAGGGGAGTTATTCTTTAACCACTCATTTACCATCCAGTAATTCCCCTTCATTACAAGGCCATCTTTCCCAAATTTATTTTTATCTCGATCTCCAAAGCAACAAGTTACTTTCTTCTTACAAATCTGTTGGAGCAATGTCGGGGGTGGGCTCCCAATTTATCCACCAATTTAGACAAGGACAAAAAACGGGACAATTGCTGCAATCCATTTACTGAAAAAAGTACAAACTTGTAATGCCAATATGAACTTTTTTTTTTTTTTTCACAATCTCATGCTTTCAAGCTTGGAAAGATGTGCGGTCTTATTAAAAAATATTGAATTTTTTTTCAAAATTGTCGCTCTATTTTTGTTTATAGCATAAAAAATAAAAACCGCAGAGGTGATTAAATGCCACCAAAAGAAAGCTCTATTTGTGGGGAAAAAAAGATGCCAATTTTGTTTGGGAGCCACGTCGCATGCCCGCGCAATTCTCAGTTAAAGCGACGCAGTGCCGAATCTCAAAAAGGGACAAGGTCATTTTGGCTGCATTTTGGTCCGGGTCTTAAGTGGTTAAAGTAGCATGGCGCTGAATAGCAAACCCATTTCCTGGTCATGCAGGGGGGTAAAACCTTCTGGTAGTTAAGCTGGCCTGCTTTTTCAGTAATTTCTTTCCGGCCAGTCCCTACGGTTACTTACAGATTGCCAAATTCTTACTTTAATTGGAGTTCCACCAGTTTTTTTTTTTTTTCCCCTAAAAAATTCTTAAAATAAAAATAAAAAAAATTGACTTTAATATATATATATATTTTTTTTTATGCTTGCCTGAAAGGGTGGTTGCTATGTGAAAGTAGCTCTTCTGCCTCTTCCACCACGGTGGATCTTCTGGTAAATGAGCCTCACCACCACCTTCTGAGAACTGTGTGTATGCCAGGAGGCAGCCGCCCATTCACAAAGCGCCGCAGGAAATGGGCAGTGAAGCCGTAAGGCTTCACTGCCTGTTTCCCTTAGCAATGATGGAGGCGCCAGGATCGAGCGATCGTGGGCGACTAGGACAGGCAAGTCAGCAGCTACAGTGTTAGTAGCTGCTGAATTAAAAAAATAATTGTGGGTGGAATCCTGCTTTAATGGATATACTGTATGTACTGTCCTATTTGAAACCCCATTTAAACATTTTACGATCAGAAATGTGATGGCTTATGTGCACATCTGATTCCTACTGTATTCAATTGTAATTGTACTGTCTGTTCTCATGTTGTAAAGCTTTGCGTAAACTGTCAGCGCTATATAAATCTGCACAATATAATTTTTGTGCCCTTTTTTAAATGTTAGTAATTTTTACATCCTCTAGAATGCCATAATGTATAATCCGTATTTAATGTCTTTCTGGCATTCTAAGTGGGTTAACCGGAGTGCCCTAAACATTTTACGCACTGTTAACAGGTGCTTTTGTGCGTTTGTCACATGACCCGGAGTCAGCATTTTCAGGATTTAACATACTCAGGTCTGCTGAGTCAGATGTGTAATGTGCAGACACTGTTGACCTCTTGACTGAGAACAAGTTGTAATTGGCTTTGGTCATGGTTGATCAGAACATTGCCAAGTGTTTTTGGAGTTGGTTTCCCTAGAAATGCATATTATATAAATGTTTTCTATTTTGCAATACTTTACTGTAATTCCCATTCATTTGCAAAGCCCCACAAGAATCGTGCTGTATACAATGCATCCGGAAAGTATTCACAGCGCTGCAGTTTATTATTATTCCAAAATGGATTTAATTTGCCTCAATTCTACAAAGTGTACAAACAAGGTCCGTAAAGACACAGATGAGCGAGTTTCGGGTGGAGGAACTTGACTGGCCTGCACAGATTCCTGACCTCAACCTGATGAAACACCTTTGGAATGAATTTATTTTATTTCAGGTACTTCTATAGCTCCGTCAATTTATTCAGTGCTTTACATATATATTGTACATTCACATCAGTCCATGCCCTCAAGGAGCTTACAAGGTCCCTAACTCCCATACATATACTAGTCAATTTAGACAGGATCCATTTTATCTAAAAGAATATCTTGGAGCGTAGGAGGAAACCGGAGTACCCGGAGGAAACCCACACAGGGAGAACAGCGGTTGGGACTTGAACCAGCATCCTTTTTTTGCTGCTAGGCGAAAGTGCTAACCACTATACCACGGTGCTGCCTATTAGAGCGGAGACTGCAAGCCATGCCTTCTCGTCCACATCAGTGCCTGACCTCACAAATGCATTTTCTGAAAGAATGGTCAAATATTCCTAGAGACAGACTCCTAAACCTTGTGGACAGCCTTCCCAATGGTGCTCTCAGGGCCGTCATGGCTTAAATTTTGGCAGATTCAGCAGGAATCAACTAAAATTTGAGCCATGTATGGCCAGCAGTAGTCATGGATCTCTAACTATGCGTGGTTGGTGTGTATATACTACTATAAATGGCTGGAGTGTGTTGGGCTTTGTGTTTTTTTTTTTTTTTTAATAGGATGGCTGTTTGGCGGGTACGCATTAGAGCTGCACAATTAATCGTTGAAATCGTGATCTCGATTCAACCCCCACCCCCCGACGATCTCCAATGCAGAGTTTGCTAATTCTTTCATATAACAAGTGGATAGATTTTTCTGCTCACTCAGCTGTCAAAAGAAAATATCTGGGCAGTCTGCCAAGTTTTTAACAGGAAACATTGTAACTAATGCTTCCTTCATCAAAGGGATAAACGTGTGTGTGTGGCCCCTTTCACACTTGTGTGACTTTGTCGCGATTTTGGACGAGTACTACTTTGCCACAACTTTGGCTATAACCAATGAAAACTTGCATGGTGTGAGGTAATTCCTTTTCCTGCCATAGTTGTTTCCAGTTCCTGTTTGTTTCCTGGTTGTTGTGGTGTGTTGTGACAGAAAATGTTTGATACTCAATATATTGCCACAGCAGTTGTCATTTCTGCTGCAGCAGTGCATGAGGAAGAAGAGGAGGAGAAACGGAGGACAAGGACATCTTTTTTTTTTTTTTTTTTTTTTGGGGCTGTTTGGAGCACATTGTTCCTGAGGGAATAACCAGGAAGTGAATGTGTGCTAGAAAAATGTGCTTGGGAGGGGCTACTATGTTGAAAGGATTGGGTGGGACAAGGGTTAAAAAGCTGCTTGTGCTTACAAAGTCGTACTGAATTTGTGTCTATATTATTCAGGTACGATTTGCATGCTACTTGAGGGTTTAACATTGAGGGCTGTGATTTTACCGCGATTCTGCCGCGATTTCAATGAATGCCACTGTAAGTGGCATCAAAATCGGACCAAGGACTACTTAAAGTCGTGCCAGTATGAATGGTAGTCATTGAAAATAATGGAGAATGACTTGTCATACGATTTTGCAGTCCAAAATCGTGAGACAAGTCGTATAAGTGTGAAAGGGGACTTAGTCGTGCCAATATGAATGGAAGTCATTGAAAATCATGGATAGTGACTTGTCATGTGATTTTTGCAGTCCAAAATCGTGGGACAAGTTGTATAAGTGTGAAAGAGGACTAAGCCCCCTTTCACACTTGTACGACTTCAAAGTCGCGCGATTTTACCGCGATTTCATGGCCATGATTTTACCGCGATTTGCGGCCGCGATTTCAATGAATGCCTGTGTAAGTGGCATCAAAATCGGACCAAAGTAGTGCAAGGACTACTCTGAAGAAGGCACGAATTAAAGTCGTGCCAGTATGAATGGTAGTCATTGAATATCATGGAGAATGACTTGTCATACGATCTTGCAGTCCAAAATCGTGAGACAAGTCGTATAAGTGTGAAAGGGGAGTAAAGAGAAAATGCAGGCAGTCTGAAATGTTTGTAACGACATGAAACATCCTAACTTCCTTCTTGGATCAAAGGGAAACTTCTGTGTGTAAATGCAGGAAGTTTAACCACTTAAAGTCCAAATCTTTTTCTGACACTTGTTTCTTAAGTTAAAATCAATATTTTTTGTTAGAAAATTACTTGGAATATATATAAAAAAAAATAGCAGAGACCCTAGGGAATAAAATGGCAATTGCTGCAATATTTTATGTCACACTGCCCAGCGGTCTTTCAAGTGCAATTTTTGGGGAAAAAATACACTTCCAACAAATCCCTTTCACACTAAGGAGTTTTTCAGGCGGTACAGCGCTAAAAATAGCGCTGCTATGCCGCCTGAAAAACTCCTCCTGCCCAGCAACCTCAATGTGAAAGCCGGAGGGCTTTCACACTGAGGCGATGCGCTGGCGGGAGAGAATCTCCTGTCAGCAGCATCTTTGGAGCGGTGAGAGGAGCAGTATGTATACCGCTCCTTCCCATTTAAAACCATGGGAAACCGCGGTAATACCGCCCGCAATGCGCAGAAGCACATAGTGGGCGGTATTAACCCTTTATCAGCCGCTAGCGGGGGTTAATACCGCCCCGCTAGCAGCCGAATCACGCGGCAAATCCGACGGTATAGCGCCGCTATTTTTAGTGGCTCTATACCGCCACCGCGCCTCCCGCCCCAGTGTGAAAGGGGCCTTAGCAAGAGCAGCACTCCTAGACCTGAGAAAGTGGTTCCTGGCCTGATTTCACTTCCTACGCGTTCTATACTGTTGAAGGCTTTGCGAGAACCACTTTTGTAAAAAGCCAAGGAGTATGCTTGTGCTCTATAATGTACAGTTAATAGCTGTGTTTAAAATCTCAGAACTAGAACTAGCAATAGTCGCTGAACGTGTTATATTCGGAGTAAGCGCTAGATTTCCTGCTGATGTGATGTAGTTAATGTTTTCTCGATGTGGCCTTGTAGCTGTTTGCTTTTTCTTTATGAGAAGTTGATGCTACTTCCTAATTAGCGAGAGCCGTTTGGCAGGTATAGTATCAGTTGATTTTACTCTGAATGTAGATTACAAGTATGTGATATAAATACAGTGTTGCCATATTTCTGGTGAAAGTCATTGACACCTTTTCACATGGCTAGGAGTTGTACAGTCGTGTCCATAAATATTGGGACATCGACACAATTTCCAAACTTTTTGGCTCTATACACCACCACAATGGATTTGAAATGAAACGAACACGCTGCGATTTTTAACTGCAGACTTTCAGCTTTAATTTGAGGGTATTTACATCCAAATCAGGTGAACGGTGTAGGAATTACAACAGTTTGTATATGTGTCTCCCACTTTTTAAGGAACCAAAAGTAATGGGACAGATTAACAATCATAAATCAAACTTTCACTTTTTAGTACATGGTTGCAAATCCTTTGTAGTCGATTACAGCCTGAAGTCTGGAACACATGGACATCACCAGACGCTGGGTTTCATCCCTGGTGATGCTCTGCCAGGCCTCTACTGCAACTGTCTTTAGTGCCTGCTTGTTCTTGGGGCATTTTCCTTTCAGTTTTGTCTTCAGCAAGTGAAATGCATGCTCGATTGGATTCAGGTCCGGTGATTGACTTGGCCATTGCTTAACCACTTCCATACCAGGCACTTACGCAGCTTCCCGCCCAAGCCAATTTTCAGCTTTCAGCACTGTCGCACTTTGAATGGCAATTGCGCGGTCATGCTACACTATACCCAAACAAAATTGGCGTCCTTTTTTCCCCACAAATAGAGCTTTCTTTTGGTGGTATTTGATCACCCCTGCCAATTTTTTTTTTTTTTTTTTTTTGCGCAACAACTAAAAAAAGACTAAAAATTTGAGAAAAAAAATTACGTTTTTATTTTTTTCTGTAAATTTTTCTGTAAATAAGCTTTCTCTTTCAATTACGGGCACTGATATGGCGGCACTAATGGACATCGATGAGGTAGTACTGACGGGCACAGATGAGGTGGCACTGATTGGCGGCGCTGGTATGTGGCACTGATGGGCACACATAGGTGGCACTGATGGGCACACATAGGTGGCACTGGTGGGCACACATAGGTGGCACTGGTGGGCACACATAGGTGGCACTGGTGGGCACACATAGGTGGCACTGGTGGGCACACATAGGTGGCACTGGTGGGCACACATAGGTGGCACTGGTGGGCACACATAGGTGGCACTGGTGGGCACACATAGGTGGCACTGGTGGGCACACATAGGTGGCACTGGTGGGCACACATAGGTGGCACTGGTGGGCACACATAGGTGGCACTGGTGGGCACACATAGGTGGCACTGGTGGGCACACATAGGTGGCACTGGTGGGCACACAGGTGGCACTGGTGGGCACATAGGTGGCACTGGTGGGCACATAGGCGGCACTGATGGGCACACATAGGCGGCACAGATGGGCACACATAGGCGGGACAGATGGGCACACATAGGCGGCACTGATGGGCACACATAGGCGGCACTTATGGGTGGCACTGATAGGTGGGCACTAGGCACGGATGGGCACTGTGGGGTGGCACTGATGGGCACTGTGGGGTGGCACTGATGGACACTGTGGGGTGGCACTGATGGACACTGTGGGGTGGCACTGATGGACACTGTGGGGTGGCACTGATGGACACTGTGGGGTGGCACTGATGGACACTGTGGGGTGGCACTGATGGACACTGTGGGGTGGCACTGATGGACACTGTGGGGCAGCACTGATTTTGCCAGGTTGCCAGTCAGTGCCCATTTGTGGGCACTGATTGGCATCTTTTTTTTAATGCTTTTTTTTTACTTCTTTTTTTTTTTTTTTTTTTGCCCACCCTGGTGGTCCAGGGTGGGCATCCCTGGTGGTCCTGTGTGGCGATCCGAGGGGGGGCTGCGCTGATAAACAATCAGCGCGAACCCCCCCCCTGTCAGGAGAGCCGCCGATCGGCTCTCCTCTACTCGCGTCTGTCAGACGCGAGTGAGGAAGAGCCATCGACGGCTCTTCCTGTTTACATCGTGATCAGCCGTGATTGGACACGGCTGATCACGTGGTAAAGAGTCTCCGCCGGAGGCTCTTTACCGAGATCGGAGATGCAGGGTGTCAGACTGACACCCCGCATCACCGATCGCCGCGATGCGCGCCCCAACGGGCGCGCGCGGCATGAAATCCTGCAGGACGTTCTCGAACGTCCTGTCAGGATTTCATAACCACTTCCCGGACGTAAATCGGCTATAGGCCGGGCGGGAAGTGGTTAACATTCCACTTCTTTCCCTTAAACTCTTGGGTTGCTTTCGCTGTATGCTTCAGGTCATTGTCCATCTGCACTGTGAAGGGCCGTCCAATGAGTTCTGAAGAATTTGGCTGAATATGAGCAGATAATATTGCCCGAAACACTTCAGAATTCATCCTGCTGCTTTTTTCAGCAGTCGCATCAATAAATGCAAGAGAACCAGTTCCATTGGCAGCCATACATGCCCACGCCATGACGCTACCACCAACCACCATGCTTCACTGATGAGGTGGTATGCTTTGAATCACCAGCAGTTCCTTTCCTTCTCCATACTCTTCTCTTCCCATCACTCTGGTACAAGTTGATCTTGGTCTCATCTGTCCATAGGATGATGTTCCAGAACTGTGAAGGCTTTTTTTAGATGTTTGGCAAACTCTAATCCTGTTTTTGAGGCTTACCAATGGTTTACATCTTGTGGTGAACTCTGGTGAAGTCTTCTTCTCTTGATTGACTTTGACACGCATACACCTACCTCCTGGAGAGTTTTATTGATCTGCCCAACTGTTGTGAAGGGTGTTTTCTTCACCAGGGAAAGAATTCTTCGTTCATCCACCAGTTTTCTGTGGTCTTCCGGGTCTTTTGGTGTTGCAGAGCTCACCGGTGCGTTCTTTCTTTTTAAGGATGTTCCAAACAGTTGATTTGGCCACGCCTAATATTTTTGCTATCTCTCTGATGGGTTTGTTTTGTTTTTTCAGGCTAATGATGGCTTGCTTCACTGATGGTGACAGCTCTTTGGATCTCTTATTGAGAGTTGACCGCAATAGATTCCAAATGAAAATGGCACACTTGAAATATACTCTGGACCTTTTATCTGCTCCTTGTAAATGGGAAAATGAGGGAATAACGCACACCTGACCATGGAACAGCGGAGCAGTCAATTGTCCCATTACTTTTGGTCCCTTAAAAAGTGAGAGGCACATATGCAAACTGTTGTAATTCCTACACCTTTCACCTGATTTGGATGTAAATACCCTCAAATTAAAGCTGAAAGTCTGCAGGTAAAGCGCATCTTCTTTTCAGTTCAAATACATTCTGGTGGTGTATAGAGCCAAAAAGACTAGAATTGTGTCGCTGTCCCAATATTTATGGACCTGACTGTAAGACCTCATGCACACTGGACGTTTTTGGACGTTTTTACAGCAGCTGTTTTTGGCAGCAGACCTTTATTTTCTACAGTCAATAAGGTCACCAATGTAAAAAGCATAAAAATACCTAATCTGTCCAAAAAGCTCATGTACTTTTTGGAGCCTCAGGCGTTTTTGCTTTAGGTGCCATTGAAATAAGATTTTTCTTGTTTGGCTTTTTTTTTCTCTTTTTCCTTCTTCGGGCTTTTTATGAGCTGAATATGCTCAGGTGTGAAATGCAACATTAAGCCTCATACACACGATCGGATTTCCATCCGTCAAACCCGTGGATTTTTGTCTGAAGTGCGTTGGCCATGAACTTGTTCTGCATACAGAAGGCAGAACTTTGTCAGCCAACATTCACGAAACTTGGCTTTTCTGCTCTTTAGCGCCACCCTTTGGGCAACTTCTGCAAATGTCTTATGGTTGGCATTGGTGTGGAGCATGCATGTTTGACCATCCAACGTTTGTCGGAAATTCCGACAACAATTGTCCGAATATTCCAACAATTGTGTGATAGACGTGTTTTGTCGGAAAATATCCAATCCTGTGTACGGGTCTTTAGAGTCTTCAAGCGGTATGTAGGCCTCCATCAGTGATCAGGAGTAATCTTCTTTGAAGTGGGCCCGTGTGTCTCCCCCCCCTTTTTTTTTTTTTCCTGTGATCGCAGTGTGTTTATCCGAAAGCAACCAATGGGACACCGGAAAACGCAGCCCGCAGCTTATCCTGGCTCTTCCCGGACAACACCCCTCTGACATGTTTTGTTCCATTCAGAGCCTAGTCACCTCTATGGCTTAGCCCTGTGGGCGGGGCAAACACATCAGAGGGGGAGGAGACAGACTTAAGCCACATTTTACCTCCTTTTTATATTTGGGGCTGTGTTTTAGGTGTGCAGTTGGGAATAGCTCCTTGGGGCTCATGCACACTGCATCTCGAAAAAGCTGCTCCTACATGTTTTTGAGCTTTTTTTTTTTTGTACCTGGAAACTCCCCTCCATGTTGGCCAATGTGTCCATGCTAGGCCGAAGCCGTGGCCTTGCCTAAATTCTTGCCCGCAGCTCCTCGGGACCGGCGCGGTGTCGGTGCCTGTCCTGGGGAATTTTCTGAATCGATTTTGACCAGCTCTGGGGGGGGGGGGGGGGGGGATGCTTATGCTCAAAGAAGCTCAATAAAAATGTGCAAAAGCCCATAAAAAAAAAAAATGCTTGGAGAAATAAATGTTTGGTAACGCAGTGTTTTTTTTTTTTTTTTTTTTGAGCTCTTAGATGTTGGCCCCCACCAGCTGAGTAAGACACCAGTGAATTTTATAGTAGCACTCCAAACCGCACTCTAAGGCCCCTTTCAGACGTGTGGACCGTATGTCCGCTTTTTCATCCATCCGTTTGCGGATGAAAAAGGCACACACATTGGTCCCTATGTGATTGTGGGTGTCAGCGAATCAACATCCGCTGACACCCGTCTGTGGATCGGATGAACACGGTCCATGTTCATCCGATCCCCCCCCATAGGGGAGAGCGGAGAAAAGGCAGAGCGGAGAAAAGACAGGGTGGTCCCTGCACAGTGTGCTGGGACCGCCCTGTCATGCGACGGCTCAGCGGGGGTTTACGGAGCGATCACCGCTGAGCTTACAGACACACTGAGGCTGATCATAACTGATCCGCCCCGTGTGAAAGGGCCCTAAGCTTCCTTATATAGGTCAGCACGTTGGGTTTATTGAGACTTCTTGTTCCACTATGACACACAGACTAATGTAGATGCAGGGCTTTTTTTCAGGGGGAACGCAGGGCAACGCATTTCCGGCACCTCCGGCAATTAATGTATGTAATATCAAGGAGTGCTGGGGTTTGCTGGAGGGTCTATTGATGCTGGGGAATCCTTTTTTGTATGGAGGTTTATTGTTGCTGATTGGGGTGTTATTTTGCTGGGGGGTTCATTGTTGCTCGGAGGGATCTACTGTTGAGGGAGTGGTCTATTGTTGCTGGCTCCTGGAGGGTTTATTGATTCTGGCAGCTGGAGGTCTATTGTTGCTGGGGTTGTATTCTGTTGCGGGGGGGGGGTCTATTATTGTGTGGGGTGAGATCTATTGTTGCTGGGGGATCTACTGTTTCTGGGGTGGGGTCTATTGTTGCTTACTGCAGGGGATCTATTTTACGGTCTTCCTTGTTAACAAATTCAGTGCAAATCGCTTATTAGTAGAAGATGGTACTTGGTCCTGTATTCTGTAAGAGTTTGTACTGGGAGGTGGAACCAAGGGACAATACTCGGAGGTGGGTAGGGAGCAGAAAAGGTGGGTAGGGAGCAGAAAAGGTGGGTAACTCAGAAGGGGGGAGTTCCTGCACCCATTTTTTGAGGAAAAAAAGCCCTGTGTAGATGTATACCAGAAATGCCTTCTGGAAAAGGTGGTTTCATACATGTAGCTTTATAGATGGGGTCTCCACTTTTTATATGTGGAATATGCAGACTTGTGTTCCTCCATTTTAAGTTGTGCCTCAAGCAGATGTGCTGTGATTTTCTCCCTGCACTGTAGAATTGGTGTAATGTACACAGTGGAAACTTGGCTGTGGTTTGGAGTGGTGAGCGACGAACTAATTGTTTCTAAGCTTCCACACTGCACGCTCACTCTGATATCTGGAAGGCCACTTGAACACTCATCAGCGTCGGCTGTGAAGTCGTTATGGATTGGGTCACAGATTTTATATTTTTAACTACATGTAGACAATGTTGTGTTAGGGCTCTTTCACACTGAGCGCCCGTACAGGTCCGTCTGTCATTTTTTTTTTTTTTTTTTTTTTGCGGACCTGTATGGAGCCGTGGATGTCAGCGGTGACATGCCCGCTGACATCCGACCCGCTCCGATTCCGCCCAAGTGTGACGGAGGAAAAACATACTTTTCCATCCGTCTGGCAGATCAGGTGAACACGGACATGCGGTTTGTTTTCATCCGATCCCCCCCCCCCCCATAGGGGGAGCGGAGAAAAGACAGGGCAGTCCCTGCACAGTGTGCGGGGACCGCCCTGTCATCTGCTGGCTCAGCAGGGATCAACGGAACGATCCCCGCTGAGCAAGCGGAGGTGCACGGGGCGGATCATTACTGATCCGCCCAGTGTGAAAGAGGCCTTACACTCTTTTATCTTGAATTTGATTGAGGCCCATGTAACTATATGCAGCCATCCCTGTTCCAAAGTGTAACCTTCTCACTTTTTTTTTTTTTTTTTTTTTGAGTGGAGAGGGCTTAGAACACCTGTTTGCAATTATTATTAAGCCCAGGTTCACACTGGGCTGCGGGAGTGAAACCGTGCAATTTCACTCCGGCCTGTCCCGATTTTCTCTGCGATTAGAGACACCTGTACAGGTTTCTTCGCAGATGTCGATGTAAATCGCAGGCCAAAATCTGAAAAAATAGTACAGAAACTAGGGTTGTCCCGATACCACTTTTTTAGGACCGAGTACAAGTACCGATACTTTTTTTTCAAGTAGTCGCCGATACCGAATACCGATACTTTTTTTAAATGTGTCCCCAAATGCAGCCATGTCCCCCCCATATGCAGCCATGTCCCTCTAGCCATGTCCCTCACATATGCAGCCATGTCCCTCTAGCCATGTCCCTCACATATGCAGCAATGTCCCTCTAGCCATGTCCCTCACATATGCAGCAATGTCCCTCTAGCCATGTCCCTCACATATGCAGCAATGTCCCTCTAGCCATGTCCCTCACATATGCAGCAATGTCCCTCTAGCCATGTCCCTCACATATGCAGCAATGTCCCTCTAGCCATGTCCCTCACATATGCAGCAATGTCCCTCTAGCCATGTCCCTCACATATGCAGCCATGTCCCTCTAGCCATGTCCCTCACATATGCAGCCATGTCCCTCTAGCCATGTCCCTCACATATGCAGCCATGTCCCTCTAGCCATGTCCCTCACATATGCAGCCATGTCCCTCTAGCCATGTCCCTCACATATTCAGCCATGTCCCTCACATATGCAGCCATGTCCCTCTAGCCATGTCCCTCACATATGCAGCCATGTCCCTCTAGCCATGTCCCTCACATATGCAGCCATGTCCCTCTAGCCATGTCCCTCACATATTCAGCCATGTCCCTCTAGCCATGTCCCTCTAGCCATGTCCCTCACATATGCAGCCATGTCCCTCTAGCCATGTCCCTCACATATGCAGCCATGTCCCTCTAGCCATGTCCCTCACATATGCAGCCATGTCCCTCTAGCCATGTCCCTCACATATGCAGCAATGTCCCTCTAGCCATGTCCCTCGATGCGGCGGGGGGGGAAGTATTCTATTTAGGTATCGGGGGTATTTGTACGAGTACTCCCGCAAATACTCGGTATCGGTCCCGATACCGATACTGGTATCGGTATCTGGACAACCCTAACAGAAACTACTTTTTGAAATCGGTGCAGTGCCGCAGATGTGACAGCGCATCAATTAGGATGGTGCCATTGCTGGCAAATGCCGCCGATTTGACCTGTGAAATCGCACCAGTGTGAACCAGGGCTAAAAGTGAAAGATAAATCCCCATACTGTGGGTTGACAACAGAACAGTACTAGAGGGGAAATCCTTCCAATGGGAACACTAGTTCAGGTGACACCCCAGGGGTCCCATCACTTTAAAGGGATTTTCTCCTTGTGGCTATGGGACAAAGTTGAGAGAAATTTCACTAATGCGTCACAGATGGCAAACTAGCGAGTAAGTGCTAAGCTGACCATGAACTTTAGATTTCCAGACCTTTTTATCGTTATTGCTGAACTGCATATTTGTGAATAGTCTTCTCTACTAGTGGTGTCACCTGCCAAGCGTCCTGAAAGAGCCATTTTATATCCAGTGTGAAAGCCTGAGGGCTTACACACTGGAGCGTTGCACTGGCAGGACGGTAGAAAAAAGTCCTGCCAGCCTCATCTTTGAGGTGCTGTAGGAGCAGTGAATAATACCGCTCCTACAGCACCCCTGCCCATTGAAATCAGTGGGGCAGAGCCTCAAATGCCCGCAAAGCGGTGTTTTAGCGGGCGGGTTTAACCCTTTTTTTGGCCGCTAGAATTGAAAATTCAGGTTAAATGAATAAATTGTTGAGTGAAGTTTTAAACGTGACTGGCAAACAAAAATCCTCCACCGGTGAAAAGATAAAAAAGACTATGCGCTTACCAGAAGGGCAAGCTTGCAGCTGGAATCCCCCAGCAAGGGTCTTTATAGAAACTGCCGCTGATGGTCCAGATAATATTCCTCCAATTGTATGGATGGATATGAGATCCAAAGAACATGAAAGAAATATGTATACAGCATATGGTGATGTACCGCAGATAAAACAGGATGATAAGCACACCAGGAAAAGCCACCACCAAATAGAATCACCAAATAAGGGGGACTCTTACCAGATATGCTAAATAGAGTACTTGTGGCCAAACCCAGCCAGGGCCTTTAGGTAGTCTCCAAGCACACCAGGCAAAGCAGACGGCTTTCTCAGACAACCATAACGGAGTATGTCACCAGAAAGAAAGATGAAATCCACATAGTGAAGTATCGCAGCTATAAGGTTTAATAAAAGTAGATGCACTTACATAAAAAAGAGTAGTATCAGCATTAAAAATTGCGAGCCGGCCGGCTTCTACGAACGCCCGTCCTTCGGGACCTAGACGCAGCACGTCAGAGCGTCTCCTCCTCCCGACGTACGTTTCGTCAGTATGTGACGTCGTCTGACGAAACGTACGTCGGGAGGAGGAGACGCTCTGACGTGCTGCGTCTAGGTCCCGAAGGACGGGCGTTCGTAGAAGCCGGCCGGCTCGCAATTTTTAATGCTGATACATAAAAAAAAAAAAGAGTAGTAAGTGCATCTACTTTTATTAAACCTTATATCTGCGATACTTCACTATGTGGATTTCATCTTTCTTTCTGGTGACATACTCCGTTATGGTTGTCTGAGAAAGCGCAAGGAAAAGGGCACACCGACCTAGTGCAGGGCTCGATGAGATCCGGGCGCCCGGTCGCAATTGCGACAAATTGTGACCCCGCGCCCGCCGGGAAATTGAGGCTGCAGCTTTGCGGCCTCAATTACCAGCCATCGCGGGCCCGGGGCGCACGGAGGCACAGGATCCTGTGTCTCCGTGCACCCCCACCTCGCGATCGCGGCGTGCCCACAACAGCCGGTAATTGAGGCCGCGGCTTTGCAGCCTTGTGAAGGCCCAAGCTTCTGTGACCTGGCGCCATCACAGCAGTTCCTAAAGTGTTTTTTCACTGCCATCTCCTTCCCTTTAATTAGAACCCCCAAACATTGTATATATTTTTTTATTCTAACACCCTATAGCAGTGTTTCTCAACTCCAGTCCTCAAGGCACCCCAACAGGTCATGTTTTCAGGATTTCCCACCGATTAAACTGCTGTGGTAATTACTAAGGCAGTGAAACTGATCAAAACACCTGTGCAAAATAATGGAGAGTCTGAAAACATGACCTGTTGGGGCGCCTTGAGGACTGGAGTTGAGAAACACTGTCCTAGAGAATAAAATGGCGATCTTTGCAATACTTTCTGTCACGCCGTATTTGTCTTACAAGTGCACTTTTTTTGGGGAAAAAATATACTGTTGTCTTATTTTTTTTTTTTTATTAAAAAAAAGTGAAGTTATCCCAATTATTTTTTTTTTTTTTTTTTATATTGTGAAAGATAATGTTACGCCAAGTAAATTGATACCCAACATGTTGAGCTTCAAAATTGTGTCCGCTCGTGGAATGCCATCAAACTTTTACCCTTTAAAATCTCCATAGGTGACATTTAAAAAATTCTACAGGTTGCATGTTTTGAGTTCGAGGTCTAGGGCTAGAATTATTGCTCTCGCTCTAACGATCGAGGTGATGCCCCACATGTGTGGTTTGAATACCATTTACATATGCGGGCGCTACTCGGGTATGTGTTCGCTTCTGCGTGCGAGCTTGGCAGGGCGCGTTTTCTGGCTCCTAACTTTTTTAGCTAGCTCCTAGATTCCAAGCAAATTTGTCAAACCCTGACCTAGTGCATTACCAATGGCTAGGTTTAATTAAAACTAAACCAAGTAAAAAACAAGCATAAACACCACTCCATCAGAGGGGTAGATGCCTCCGAAAAGGTCTCCTACTGTAACCAAACAGCCGGCATAGATTACAGCTACGGATTGCGCGTTGCGAGGGCGAACCTTCTTTCTCAGAGCCAAAAGTAATAGTCACTAGTGGTGTTTATGCTTGTTTTTTACTTGGTTTGTGAGTATTCATGACTTTTTATACAATTTTAATTAAACCTAGCCATTGGTAATGCACGAGGTCGGTGCACCCTTTTAGTTTTACATTTTAGTCTCAAGAATACCAAATATTCTGAGGAGGGCAGCAAGATCCCTGGTCATTCCCTATTCCAACGTAAGACTCTGGTTGTTCACTGAGTGATCAAGCTCCCGAGCGTAGGAGACGTTTGTTTGGAATTTTAACAAGGCGATTTTATGATGCAAGTGCATTACTTTTAATAAAAGTACCTTAAGGTGTTTTTACACGAGAGAGTGTCTATTGATCTGGATGGAGATTGGCGTGTTTAAGCGACTCTTCAATAGCCTTTAACCACTTGCTTACTGTGCACATATACCCCCTTCCTGCCCATGCGAAATTTTATCTTTCGGAACTGCGTTGCTTTAACTGACAATTGCGCGGTCATGCGACGTGGCTCCCAAACAAAATTTACGTCCTTCCCCACAAATAGAGCTTTCTTTTGGTGGTATTTGATCGCCTGTGCGTTTTTTATTTTTATTTTATTTTTGTGCTATAAACAAGAGCGTCAGTTTTGAAAAAAAAACACAATTTTTAACTTTTTGCTATAATATCCCATTTAAAAAAAAATAAAAATAATAGTTTTCTTAGTTTAGGCCGATACGTATTCTACATATTTTTGGTAAAAAAATAAAATAAATGAAAAATCGCAATAAGCGTATAGTGACTGGTTTGCGCATTAGTTATAGCGCCTACAAAATAGGGGACATAATTATGATTTATTATTATATATTTTTTTTTTTAACTAGGAATGGCGGCGATCTGCGGACACTTGACACATTTTTGGGACCATTTACATTTATACAGTGCTATAAATATGCACTGATTACTGTATAAATGTGACTGGCAGGGAAGGGGGTTAACACTAGGGCCCGAGGAAGGGGTTAAATGTGTAGCCTAGTAAGTGATTCTAACTGTAGGGGGAGGGGACTGACTGGGGTGGTGATGACCAATCTGTGTCCCTATGTACAAGGGACACAGCATCGGTCTCCTCTCCCTGACAGGATGTGGATCTCTGTGTTTACACACATAGCTCCACGTCCCTGCTCAGTTACTGGGAAATCCCAGTAATCCCAGTAAGGCGACGGGTGTGCGGAAAAGTGTTTGGCAAGTGTATGGAGAAATGGCAGGAATTGGCTTCCTTCAACCGAACCCTTCAGATTGTCATAGGATATAAATGAATTTTTTTTTCTCTTTAACCACTTCCATACAGGGCATTTTCACCCCCTTCCTGCCCAGACCAATTTTTTTTTTAGTGCTGTCGCACTTTAAATGACAATTGCGCGGTCGCGCGATGTGGCTCCCCCCCCCCCCCATGAATAGAGCTTTCTTTTGGTGGTTTTTGATCACCTCCGTGGTTTACTTTTTTGCACTATAATCAAAAGAGCGACAATTTTGAAAAAAACACTTTTACTTTTTGATTTAATAAATATTTTTTTTCCTCAGTTTTAGACCGATATGTATTCTTCTACATATTTTTGGTAAAAAAATCGCAACAAGCCTATTTGATCGGTTTGCGCATAAGTTCTAGCATTTACAAAATGGGGAATAGCATTATGGCTTTTTTTTTATTGTGAGCCTGACATTGCGGCGGACATATCGGACACTTTTGACAATTTTTTTGGGACCATTTACATTTATACAGCGATTAATGCTATAAAACTGCACTGATTACTGTGTAAATGTGACTGGCAGGGAAGGGGTTAACACTAGGGGGCGCTGAAGGGGTTAAATATGTTCCCTAAAGTGTGTTCTAACTGTAGGGGGACTCACAAGGGGAGGAGACCGATGTGTGTTCCTCTGTACTGGGCACACAAATCTGTCTCCTCACCGCTGAAAGCACATGGATCTGTGTGTTTACACACACAGATCCATGGTCCTGCTGTGATTGCGGGCAATCATGGGTGCCTGGCAGACATCGTGTCCGCCGTGCACGAGCACCGGGTCCTGAGCAACGCGGCGCGCAGAGCGAGGGGCCCGCACCCTAGCCGCCCGGGAATGCAAGGTTGTCATATGACGTCCACTCTGAGGGAGGGTTGCTGTGAAAATGACAATGGTCCCAATAATGTGTCAACATTGTCAGAAGTTTCCACCATAATGTCGCAGTCACGAAACAAATCGCTGATCGCCGCCATTAGTAGTAGAAAAAAGAAAATATTAAAAATGCAATAAAACTATCCCCTATTTTTTGTAAACGCTATAAATTTTGCGCAATCGGTAAACTCTTATTGCGTTTTTTTTTTTTGTTTTTTTTTTACCAAAAATAGGTAGAATACGTATCGGCCTAAACTGAGGAAGACATTTTTTTTTTGGGGGGATATTTATTATAGCAAACGGTAAAAAATATTGAATTTTTCAAAATTGTCGCTCTATTTTTGTTTATAGCACCAAAAATGAAAACCGCAGAGGTGATCAAATACCACCAAAAGAAAGCTCTATTTGTGGGAAGAAAAGGACGCCAATTTTGTTTGGGAGCCACGTCGCACGACCTCGCAATTGTCAGTTAAAGCGACGCAGTGCCGAATCGCACAAACTGGCCAGGTCCTTTACCTGCCTAAAGGTCCGGGTCTTAAGTGGTTAAGTCACCAGTGACCCACTTGCATGTCCCTGTTCAAGTAACTGAGTGCAGATATGCAGTTTTTTCTTCTTCATCCATTGAACTGTGTAGCAATCGGCCACAGTTTTCAGGTGTTTTTATAAATTGTAATTTCAGTTTTGTGAAACAAGGGTGGCCTACATCCGGAAACACCACTTCCCCCTATGCGTCTACTTTCAGGAGTTTACCCTGTATATTGGCCTTCAGAGTTCAAGGTTATCGCATGTTTTAAGAGTTCTTATCTGTTGTTTTGCTACTTGTAATCTCCTTTGGTGCGCACATTTTGGCCTTGTAATGTTCTTTTCTTTAAAAACATAGTCTGTAAATTGGTATTCCTGTAACCGAGGACGCCAGTGTGGGGTTTTTATTTTATTTTTTTGTATATGCTTTTACTGCCTATTCTATTTGTAGAACAATATAATTTTTATGTGACCCTATAAAAAAAAGTTAATGCCTTGCACATCCTTTCGTCAGTTCTCCTTCCATTGTAGGTGCCAGCATGTTCACACCAGGAGATGACCACAATACAGACATAGGGGTACACTGCGTTTGAATCAGACATAACCATTGGTTAACACCAAAGGCTTCAAGTACAGTCCCTGCATCTTGGCCATGCCCCACTGATGCGTTTCACCCTGACTGGGTTTAGTGGTAGAAGTAGCTACTTTCTACCTGTACGACCAAGCCCAATCAGGTTGAAACCTGTCAGAGGGGCGTGACCAAGATGCTGAGACTGTAGCCGAAAACCTCTTTGTTAACAAATGGTTTTAGCTGATGCAAGTAGTGTGCCCCTAGAGATTATCCCATTGAGGAAGACACATGGCCCTGTGACACGCGTAGGGAAGGGGCCAGGATGGTGACATCTGCATGGAGCTGTGAGTCAGATTGTTTGCAAGGCTTGTGTAGAGAGCAGTGTGTTCAAAACTTGGATTTTAATGCTTGTCAGAGCCTGGTGCGCTGGAAGCACCTGAGCAATGTGAGTAACCTGGAGTGGACTTGTATAATTTAAATGAATGGCTTTTGTGTTGTCTGGTCCTATCTGATTGACCAGTCACTCACTATCCAATCCAGCAGCTGAACACTCCATGCACACTGGCTTAAACGTTGCTTCTACAGGAGTTTTGTATTTCTGCCTGTAGAAGCAACTCAATGTTATCCTATGTGTCCATGCACATTAGGACGTTAACGCATTTTTTTGAGTTCAACGTTAAGAGGCAGAAATCAACACTTTCATTTACTAATTGGGGCTCACTGGCAGAAAAACGTAAAACTCTCCTAAACTTTGTACAAAAAAGCTCTATATGAACATTTTTGTACTCGCAAAGAGAACAGGTTGTGTGTGTGTGTGTGTGTGTGTGTGTGTGTGTGTGTGTGTGTGTGTGTGTGTGTGTGTGTGTGTGTGTGTGTGTGTGTGTGTGTGTGTGTGTGTGTGTGTGTGTGTGTGTGTGTGTGTGTGTGTGTGTGTGTGTGTGTGTGTGTGTGTGTGTGTGTTTTTTCTTTTCGTCCATGGACGGACACGGCTTCCATAAATCTTGACTTGTGGGTTATGTTCCTGTTCTATAGGAGAGGACTAGGCAGAACATGTTAGATATTTAAATACATGTTACATTAACAGAGTTGAACAGCCCCGCCAGGGAGTAGGACCTGGAGTAGAGGAGTAGGACCTGGCTCCCTTTGGACTCGGGGTCCTGAAGAAATATATATATATTTTTTTGAGAATCTTCTATTAACTGCCGGCTGTTTGACAGGCTGGATAATATAGATCCTTGTAGTCCCCCCAGTCCGGCCATTGAGCGTGAGCAGGCCTTAGCTACGCGCTGGGTGGGCCATGACATACCCCATGGCTCCAGGGGTGGCCGGTGAGCTATATGCTCCAGGGTCCACATATGACCGGGCTGCTTGCTGTCACAGTGGACCAGGGCCGACAGCTACTCCGTACTACTCGGTTGAAGGTCTTTTGGGAACGCACCAGCAGGTCCGCGTAAGTACAGTTCCTCCTGCATCGGCAGGATGGAACAGCTGGGCAATTCTGGGAAGGGGGGTTCTCCTGTCCTCTTCTCCCTCTGTCGCACTTTTTTCCTCCTTCCCTTGTGGGGCTCGCTGTGACCGGGGTATACCTTTTGTGGGACTCCAGGTCCTGGTTATGTGGGGGTGTCCAGGCCCGCTCTCTGTGGGGGGGGGGTAGTCCTTCTTTTTTTTTTTTTTTTGTGGGAAGCCTCCCCCGCGGCCTTCTCATCCACCTCACTGTTTGGGCGCCATTTTGGTAGCGCTTTTTCTGTGGCCTGTGCTTATCATTGTATTTCCCATTGGCGGCCATTTTGCCGTGGCCTCGCTGTGACACAGGTCTGCGTTGCAGGTGGCCATTTTCTCGTTGTCCGTGCCCTTTCTGAGGTGTTTCGGTGGCCATTTTGGAGGTTTATTTTTTAATTTAGTTGGCCTCTAGTGCTGGACTAGCTTCCTGGACGGCGCAATTCACCTCACAGGGTTTCCTCAGACATGCTGTGTGTGTGAAAGGAGAGCGAGCAGCGGTGCTGAACAGATTCTGACTGGGTGAGGAGTCCCCTGGGTACCCCTCCCAGTCAGTGCAGCATAGGAGGGTGGACATTTTTGTCTTGGCTACATCCCTAAGGGCTGTCAGTGGGCAACATGGAATCAGTGGCTGACCTTTCTTCCCCAAACATTCCTGAGGCAACAACCAGTGCCCCTGCACCTGCGGTTCCCATGGATACTCTGTTGGCAGTCCTGGAGTCATTTGTTGCCAGGGTAGAAGTGGCGTGCAGGCATAAGGGCGTAAAAAGCACCCCCGCCATTTTCTTCTGGGGAATGCTCTGACTCGGATTCGGATCTGGACCCCGGTAATGGACTGTCGAGGATGCGGACCAGGACCTTCCCGGTGAGGAGGATCCCTCGTCCGGGTCAACTCAAGATGGGGCAATTGTGAGTGCACTTATCAATGCTGTGAGGGACTCTCTCAAGCTGGAGGATACAGCTGAGACGTCCACGCAGGGCTCAGTCTCTTTTGGGTCGCACAGAGCGAACCGCTTCGTTAAAGTTTTTCCTTGTGCCTTTCTTTGAGAAGTTCATAGATGAGGAATGGGAACGGCCACAGAGGTCCTTTTGAAAAAATGGGCTTCTCCTCCGATCGTTGACCCCCCGATCGCTCAGTTAAACAAAGTAACCACTCTCCCAGTAGAAGGGACCCCTGTGTTTAAGGACCCTACTGATAGGAGGTCCAAAGTGGTGAGCCGTTCCATGTTCACCATGCGGGGGTCAGCGTTGCGGCCTATCTTAGCGGCAACTTTGGTGTCTCAGACACTCACTGAATGGGCAAAGATTTTGCAACACACAGTAGAGGAGCATCAGCTTCCTCCAGAGTGCGTAAGGCTGGCTGACCAATTGGTACAGGGCCTTGTGTGTGTGTGTGTGTGTGTGTGTGTGTGATGCCACTCTGGATTCAGCCCCCTTGATCTCCAGAGCCTCTGTATCTGCGGTTGTATTGCGCCGCCTGATTTGGCTGTCTGAAATGCTGGTCCGCTGACCAAGCATCCAAAAAAGCTCTGGCAGATCTGCCTTTCAAAGTTGGAAGGCTTTTTGGCACCTCGCTGGACGACATTAAGGATGTCCCTGGAGGTAAGGGATAACTTCTCCCTCAGTCCTCTTAAGGGGAAGGAGCCACGCTGTAAGCCGGGGCCTTGCTTTTCCACGCAGAAGCAGTATTTTCATCAGTCAGGGGCCGCGGGCAGATCCTCCCTGACTGACCAAGATCCTAGCTGGAGGACAAAAGCTTCCCTGGGTGTGCAAGCCAGCTACCGCATGAAGTTTTGCCCCCGCCCGACTCATGGGTAGGGGGGGGGGGGGCGTCTTTGCGGGTTTGCAGATCGGTGGGTCTGCGAGGTGCTTACTTCGTGGTACAAGATAGAATTTCTTTCCTATCCAAATCTTCCTCTTACTCGTCGGACTGCCTTAATGGGGCAGTACAAGACTTGCTGAGGTGCCGGGTGATTTTTTATCTGTGCCACTACAAGAAAGGTTTCAGGGAGTCTACTCAAATCTGTTTGTGGTCCCAAGGAAGGATGTCGTCCGTCCCATCTTGGACCTCAAGGCCCTCAATGCCTTTTGTAAAGGTTTGAAAGTTCCAGATGGAATCAATTCGTTCAGTGGTTGCTGCGCTCTATCCGGGGGGATTTTCTGGCATCCTTGGACATCAAGGAAGCATACTTGCATGTCCCCATCTGCACCAGGCATCAGAGGTTCTTAAGCTTTGCGACAGGCGAAGACCACTATCAATTTGTGGGTCTTCCCTTTGGCCTCGCGTCGGCACCAAGAGTTTTCACCAAGGAGCTCAGCCCGATTTTGCCTTTGCTGAGACAGCGAGGCATTGCTTATCGTGGGCTACCTAGACTATCTTCTGAGAGCTGCTTCTGGCTTAGAATTGGAGGAGGACATGTCTATAGCCAGTCAGACCCTTGGTACCGACTCGGCATCTGGAGTACCTAGGATTGATTCTGTACTCCTCGGAGGCGAAGGTCTTCCTTCCTTCGGAGAAGTTGCAGACACTCCAGTCGGCAGACACTCCAGCCGGCAGACACTCCAACATGGGCCTCATGTTGGCCTCCTTCGAGGCTGTACCGTATGCCCAATTCCACACGAGTTTCGCAGAAGGAGATCCTGTCCAAATGGAACAAATCTCCGTTGTCTCTGGATCATCAGATTCATGCAAGTCACCTGGTCAGGGCTTCTCTGAATTGGTGGCTGAGATCCCCAGCTCTTCAGTCCGGGAAGTCGTTCCTTCCCTTCCTTTGGACTGATTATGACGGACGCTAGCCTTACAGGTTGGAGGGGGGGGGGGTCCAGTCGGCCCAAGGTCGCTGGACTCTGGATGAATCCCGCCTGCCGATCAATGTACTAGAACTGCAAGCGATCAGGCTGTGCCTCTCCTCGTGGTCGCAGAGGCTACAAGGATGTCCAATCGGACAAGGCCACGGCGGTGGCTTATGGCAACCATCAGAGGGGAACAAGGAGCTCGGCTGCGGCGTCTGAGGTCGCTCACATCCTGCGGTGGGCAGAAAGGAGCATGCTGGCTCTGTCAGCCGTTTACATTCAGGGCATAGAAAACTGGCAGGCGGACTATCTAACTCGCCAGATGCTGGACCAAGGGGAATAGTCGTTGCATCCAGGGGTGTTTCAACTCCATTGCTGGAGGCGGGGCCACGCCGGACGTGGATCTCCTGGCTTCTCGACTCAATCGCTCGGTGTCGAGGTTCGTGGCCAGATCTTCCAGAGATCCCTGGGCAGACGTGTTGGTGGCCCTGTGGGGTCAGTATCAGCTAATTTATGCCTTTCCCCCCCTGAAGTTGCTTCCTTGTCTTCGAGTAGAGGCCGAGGGGATTCCGCTGATTCTAATTGCTCCGGATTGGCCCCGGCATCCCTGGTACGCCGACCTTGTGCACCCAGTGGCGGATGCGCCCTGGCGGCTGCCATTGCGGGAGGACTTTCTGTCTCAAGGTCCCATACTTCATCCTGCTTTACAGTCGCTGGCTTTAACGACATGGCTATTGAAAGCCAGGTACTAATGGACAGAGGTCTGTCGGATTCGGTCATTTCAACCATGCTGAGGGCACGGAAGTTTTCTTGGAAGGCCTACATCTCTATGTGCGAAGAGATGGAGTGGCGTCCACTGACGTATTCGGTTTCCAGGGTCCTGCTGTTTTTGCAGCGTGGAGTGGATCAGAAACTTGCCTTAAGCCTTGGCTGTTTTCTTTCAACGACCCTTGGCGACCCATTCGTTGGTGGTTACGTTTGTACAGGGGGTTCAACATGTGATTTCCCCCCCCCCTCCATATTAGACCACCGCTTCCTCCATGGGATTTGAATCTGGGGCGCTCGGCTCTACAGGAGCCTCCCTTTTGAGATCAGAGAAATTCCTCTCGACACTATCTCAGAAAGTGGCCTTTCTAGTGGCCATTACTTCTGTCAGACCAGTTTCTGAGTTGGCAGCCTTGTCTTGCAGGTCACCTTACTTGGTACTCCATAAGGATAAGGCGGTGCTACGTCCGCAGCCTTCTTTTCTTCAGAAGGTGGTTTCAGCTTTTCACCTAAATGAGGACCTTCTTCTTCCTTCTTTGTGTCCTCTGCCGTCTCATCCCAAAGAGGCTGAGTTATATACCTTGGACGTGGTACGTGCCTTGTGGGTGTACCTGTCTGCTACAGCTCCATTCTGGAGGTCTGACTCACTGTTTGTGTCTTGTCTGCCACCATTTCTAGGTGGATCAGGCATACAGTCATCCAGGCTTATGCCCATAAGGGGCAGGCGCCTCCTGTCACAGCACATTTGACCAGAGCTATTGGTGCGTCCTGGGATTTCCGACATCAAGCATCTGTTCCACAAGTGTGTAAGGCGGCAACTTGGTCGTCCATTTACCCCTTTTCCAAATTTTACAAGGTTGATGTGAGTGCATCTTCAGATGTTTCTTTCGGCCGCAAAGATTTTGCAGGCGGCTGTTTTAAAGTTGTTTGGGGTGAAGTTAGTTTTTTGTTTTGATTGCTCTTCCCACTTTTTTTTTTTTTTAAGCCCAGTGTGCAGGGAAAAAAACCTTCCGGTTTACATTTCTGATTGGAGCTTACTGGCAGAAAAAAAACATAACTCTCTCTCCAAGACTTTGTACAAAAAATGCTCTCTATATGACCGTTTTTTAAGCCCAGTCTGCAGACACTGTGTCAATGGGAATTTTTTTTGCATGTACTCAATTCTTGAGTATCCATACTATTGAAAAGGAGCTTTTTTTTTCTTGACACTCTAATGTCCCGCCCTAAGGATCTGGTGTGATAACGTCAGCGCACTTCCGCTCAGTCCTTTCCTCTTTTACTCCGGCTGCCGTGCGGGAAAGCAAGAAGGCGCCAACATGCAGATCTTCGTAAAAACCCTTACTGGGAAAACAATCACACTAGAGGTTGAACCCAGTGACACTATTGAAAATGTTAAGGCCAAAATCCAGGACAAGGAAGGTATTCCTCCTGACCAGCAGCGTCTGATCTTTGCTGGCAAACAGCTTGAAGATGGACGTACACTGTCGGACTACAATATCCAGAAGGAGTCCACCTTGCATTTGGTGTTGCGTCTTCGTGGTGGTATCATTGAGCCTTCCCTAAGGCAACTTGCCCAGAAGTACAACTGTGACAAGATGATTTGCCGCAAATGCTATGCTAGGCTTCATCCTCGTGCTGTAAACTGTCGCAAGAAGAAGTGTGGACACACAAACAACCTGCGTCCCAAGAAGAAGCTCAAATAAACAATTTATCAACTAGTATTGATTTTTGAGAAATAAAAATATAAAATTAAAAAAAAAAAAAAAAAAGAAAAGGAGCTTTTCTCAATGCCCTCACCCTATCGCTGCTGTTTGGGCCAGTCTACTGACAAATTAGAACGGGGTCATCATGTCTGTAGCAAAGAAAGGAAGCTGCTGATGGCTTCATTTCTGATGCTTGCTTTTATACATGACAATTGGCACTGTGTACGTATTCCATGAAGCTCATCCAAGGCCTTTGTATTTTGGGATTACACATTCTGGATATTTTTGGAATTGGACAGGAGGTTTGAAGAACATGATCCATGGGGAGAGTTGGCTGCATCGTAAGCTTGGAAGATTATCCTGCCAGTGTTCAGTACTAAAATTAGATGGCCACCCCTCTCCTTGTGGCCTACAGAATAATGCTTTATAGAGGGACTTTCCTGGGTCGGCACACTTCTTCAGGATTTACTGGCTGCGCCATTGCTGGTTAAAGGAATGTTGAACTTTTTGTTGGGGTTTAAAGCACACCACCTACTACACTAGTTAGTACATTTCCTTTTGTAGGCTTCATTATGGCATTTGTTATTTCACTGTAATTAACTTTCAATAACCCTCTATGTGCAAAGTGCATTAGCCCTTGGCAACCGATGGGAATTTATTTTGTTATGTGGTCTTTTTCATAACTGCACTAGCCCAAATAAGCATCCTTTGGCTGGCATTACAGTGGCAGTTTTTTCTTCCGTTTTTTTTTTTTTTTATTTTTTTTTTTTTTATTTTTTTATGTAAAGGTGAATTATCATTCTGTGTGGTTTTTTTTTTTTTTTTTTTTTGTGTGATTTATACTACATATGATTTTTATTTTGAAGCCATGTTGAATCCCAAATTGAAATTCCATTGCAACCTTGATACTCGTCAAAATGCACCCTTCCCTCTCCTAGCCTCTATTCTGTCTATCCTGTGGAAGAAAAGATCTGTATACTTGCCCTTTTTTCAGGCCACTCCAGTCCGATCACATGATCTCGTGTCAGCCGGCTGCAGGGGAAATGGAGAGAGTGTTCAACGACTGGTAATGCCTGAGTGGTGAATGTCACCCATGGTTGGTTTTGTTGGCATTCCTTCCTCTGACCTGCAGCTGGTGCTGGCTGAAAGAGGGGATGATCATGTGACTAGAGCTGCCAAAGACAGGTGTGTGTGTGTGGGGTTTTTTTTTTTTTTTTTTTTTTTTTTTTTTTTCACAGGATAGTTAGTATATGTTAGGGGGGAGCATTTTGAACTACTGCCTGACATATAGAATGATGGACGGAAAGTGCTTTAATTATCCTGACTGGACATTATATGTTGTCCAGCAGGATAAGCCACAATCGTGTGGTGTTGGTCTGACACACCACATCTCTGATCTTGGTAAAGAGCCTATGTCAAACAGGAAGAGCCTTTTATCTGCTTTCCCTCCACTCGCACCGACAGATGCGAGTAGAGCCGATTGGTGGCTCTGATGGGGATCTGTGCTGATCATCAGTGCAGACCCACCCATGCTCACCAGGGATGCTAATCGGTGACTCCTCCATAAATGTTGCCTATTAGTGCAGCCTCATCGGTGCCCATCAGTGAAGGAGAAAACTTGCATATTTACAACATTTTGTGCCCTGTATACCTTGTAAAACAATCCATTCAGTTTTAAAATACAAATGAAAGGCAAAACATTTGTTTTAGATATTAAACCTCAATTCTTTCTTTTTTTTTTTTTATCATGTTCCCTCTGTTCTGAGCTGTATAAGGCCCCTTTCACACGGACGGATAGAATGGTGCTTTTAGCTGTGGATTTTCTAGTTTTTTACCGCAGCTAAAAGCACACAATGCTTTCCTATGGCCACATTCACACAACGTTTAGCTGCGATTTCGTTGCATGCGGTTTGGTGCGAATAGAAATGGAATTGAATGCGTCCAGGTGCGATTTGGCGCAGCTATATGCACTTAACCGCAGGTAATCGCAGTCTGTGTCAACTGCGGAAAGCAGCGTGAGAAAAAAAAAACAGGAAGCACGTCATAATCAAAAAAATAAAAAGGGTTGCTATGGAAATGACTACCGCAGCTAAACGCGGCCGCATGTAGCTGCACGTAATCGCAATGAACAAATGCAGCTAATCGCAGTGCCCAAAGCCTTGAATTTCACTGAAAATGTACATGCTTTTAATTGCGGCAAAACTGCCATCCGTCTGAAAGGGGCCTAAGTGCTGGCCGGAGTAGGAGCAACAGTAAACTGAGCTTCCCAGTGAAGGGACAAGTCTGATTATTGGAGGAGAGCATTCCGAGTTCCCCAGCATAGCTTGAGAACTGACCTCTTTAGCGTGGTCAGTTATTAAAAGTAATGCAGAGGAACTGGCAGGAACACCAGGAGTTTCATACAAACTATGCAATACAAAGAACAGGATACTTTTTTTCATACAAGTACATGGTACAGCAGGCACATATCCGGAATATGAAATGTTGGGATAATGAATACTTTAAGGCCCCTTTCACATTGGACCGGGACCTGCGTTGGCGGTATATCGCCGCTAAAAATAGCGGCGCTATGGGAGACACTGATGCGTCTCTGAGGGAGGCCATGGCAACCATTACACGATTCGGGGGGTACTCTGGCCTACAGATTAACTGGTCAAAGTCGGCCCTGCCATTGTTAGATGGGGAGGCCACACAAACGGTGACATCGTCCTGCCCTATACCAGTCACGACTTCCTTCAAATACCTCAGGATTTATGTAACGGTCAACCCCAGGGATTTTAGCCATTTGAACATATCCCCCCTGCTCCAGAGGTTCCGGGAAAGGGTCAAGTCATGGAACAATCTCCGTATCTCGGTGGCGGGTAAGATAAACCTAGTAAAGATGATATTAATGCCACAGCTGCTTTATTGCCTCCACAACGCCCCGGTGGTGATCCCTTTAAAAATCTTTAGAATAGTGAATTCTATCTTCCGGTCCTTGATCTGGAAGAATAAGACGCCAAGAATTAAACTTGAACATCTTCAGAGACCCAAGGATAATGGCGGGCTGGCGTTGCCCAACCCGTGGTTGTACTACCTTGCGGCGCAATTGCAACACCTGGTGGGGTGCTTCGGGAGGGAGCCGGCTGGTTCCTCCGGAGCACTGATGCTACACACGGTGGGGGATGGGCCCATCCCCATGGCACTTGAGGCCCTGGCTTTCGCCAAACCTAATAAGAAATATCCCACGTATAATCTTATACAAAAGGTATGGAACAAATGCAAATATGTACAGCAAGCTGATGGATACACTGACTACAGCCCCCTATGGCATAATGATACTTATACAGAACTGGCTAAATTACAGATCGGAGGTGGGTGGAAAAGTCATGGGGTCACACACATTAAACATGTATTTAGACACGGGAGGCTCAGGCCATTCGCAGATTTGCGGGTGGAATATGGGCTACCATCCTCGATGCTTTTTCAATATATGCAGCTTCAGCACGCAGTGAGGGCCCAGAGTAGGTCATCTGAGTGGCATCTGTCGCCGACTCCGGTGTTTAGTCTCCTGGGTGATGCTGTGTCCTCGAAGGGATTTATCTCTGAATGTTACGCCATCCTACTACAATACTTCTTGGGACAGCATCCAGTCATGGTAAGAGAAAAGTGGGAGAGGGACGTGGGACAATTGGATGGAGAACAATGGGAGGAGATATTCCAGGGGGTGAGTTCCTGCTCACTGAATGTGGCTCATCGACTCACTCAGCTATACATTATCTTTAGGGTGTATTATACGCCGCGCAGGTTACAATTGATGGGAATGCAGACAGATGATGTGTGTACTAGATGCAAACGTGACCATGGGGACCTCATACACCTCCTGTGGAGATGTCCCAAACTGCACAAGTATTGGTCTGAGGTGATGAGTACTGTTCTGTTTTTGGGGTATCCATGCCTGTGGACCCCAGAGTAGGTTTACTGGGGGTGTTGGAGGAACATGTTGAGGAGGTGTACACAAGGGAGGCGGTGCAAAGGGCGTTGTTCCTGGCCAGAAAATTGATTATGATACACTGGAAATCTGAGACCCCTCCGACTTTAAGGGAGTGGATTGATAGAATGGGTGAAATGATACGTATGGAGAAACTCATTTACCAACACAGGGGAAGCAACCGTAAATATGAAAACCTTTGGGCTCCGTGGCTGGATACACCGGGGCTTTCACCGGTGGATCTGGTTATGGATAGATTGCTGGGAGCGCATGTGGGATAAATGTTATAATTCGGGGAAATGTATACTAGGGGGGGTGAGAGAAATGCCAAGTGACTGCAGTGCCCGGCTGGGACTGGTCGATGAGAAATGCATTCCTGGTTTTGCTGTGTAATGTTGAATGCCATAAGCTGTGTACCACCTTTTCATCAAAAACTAGCGGCGCTATACTGCCGGAATCGGCGGTATAGCAGCGCTATTTTTAGCGCTGTTCCGCCTGAAAAACTCCTCAGTGTGAAAGGGGTCTTAGAGTAGTTTGGTTGTGACTAGAGTTCCACTTTAAATAAAAAAAAAGAAATTGCATTGATTAAGAATGGTCCATTGTGCTGGAGGCTGCTTTTAGTTGAAATCTTTCATCTGCTCCCTCTGCACCATACCTCCGTACTGGTAGTCTTTAAGTGCTGAAGGACTTGTACAGCCACTGGACCTGTAATAGGCACTTGTCAAGAGTGCTGGCTATGCCCATTTATTCATCTCTTCTCCATTCATAGAAGCTTCAGTAGGTCCGCCTACTCCATTCATTGTACAGTACAGCTTCTATGCATGGGGAGGAGAGTGGCAAGGGCAGGCATAGTCTGCTTTCTTTGAGTGCCTACGACAGGTCCAGTAGCTGTAGTAACACCCTCCTCAGCACTGCATAGATTACCACTGTAGGGGGATGGGGATTGAGTGCAGAGGACTCAAGATTTCGACACAGCAACCATCTGGCAAAGCACTTCTCATTGAACAAAGTACTTTTTCCGCGCGTGTGTTTTTAAAATTTTTTTCTTTTAAAGTGATTTTCAAGTCTTGTTTGAAAAAAAAAGTTATACTTGCCTCCTCTGTGCAGTTGGTTTTGCACATGGCAACCTGGTCCTCCTACTCGGGTCCCTCTTTGCTTCTCCTGGACCCTCTTATTGAGTGCCCCCACAGTCAGTAGCTTCCTATGGGGGCACCCGAGCAGAGTCAGAGCTCCGTGTCCCCATTCAGACATGGAGCCTTGGCCCCGTCCCCGCTGGTTAGCTGACCGACGTTGACAGCCGGGGGATCCAGGGGTGCCACTGCTGTGTCTCCTCAATCAGGTGTAGTGTCCAGGATGGCTTAGAATGCATTAAGATAAAAAACCTTGTGCCTTTTACAACTCGTTTGACGTACAGCCAAAGCTCTTTTGCTCCACTTTCAGCAGACAGCGAGATAAAGTCCTGTGTCGGCTGACATCACAGAGCCGGTCCAGGCTTAGGGAAAGATCGTGCCAATATATGGTCAGGATCCTACCACGTGCCTGGACAGACACCCGGCTCAGCCTATTGGCAAGTCGCTGAGAGCCTGAGTCCCCCGCTCCCACCCCTCCACGGCCCAGCGCTCCAGTGAGCGGGGAGGGGCAGAGAGTCGGTGACTGACAGTGCAGCTCTCTGCTCATGGAGCTGTGAGAACCGATCGGTTCTCAGCCTTATGCCGCGTACACACCATCACTTTATGTGATGAAAAAAAATGACGTTTTTAAAAACGTCACTTTAATTGACCGTGTGTGGGGGAAAACGTCGTTTTATGTCTTCTAAAAAACGACCAAAAAAAATTGAAGCATGCTTCAATTTTATGTGTCGTTTTTCAAAACGTCAACTTTTACTTCACAGAAATTGATTGTGTGTAGCAAAAACGTCGTTTAAAATGACGTTTTTTCATCCGCGCATGCCCAGAAGCTACTTATGAAGCGAGCTTCAATGGAAAAACGTGGTGAACGTAACCTCGCTTTGCTAGAACATTGTGAGAAAAACGATGGTGTGTAGGCAACTTCGTCTTTGAAAATTGAAGTTTCAAAAACGTTGTTTTTTACTTCACAGAAAATGTCGTTTTTTTTCATCACATAAAGTGATGGTGTGTATGCGGCATTAGAGCCGACTGTGGACAGATGCAGCATCCACCTAGGCAAGTATGATCCCCCAAAAATATCCCATATTTCTCTTGTAAAAAAAAAAAAAAAAAAAAAAAAAAAGGCCCATGCATTTGAGTCCCTGTATGTTGTCATACCTGCAAGCCTGTCTGGGCTGATGCAAAACGCAGCTGTCTGTAAATGGACTTGCACCAACATAGTGTGTCATGCAGAAGATTCTATTAATCCATAAAGAAAATTCCACTGATAGATTGTGATGGTTGTCAAAGACAGTCGGTGTGAAGTAGCAAAGATGACAGAACTTTATTTTTTACTTTTCACAAATGATGGTTCCTTTTCTGTGGGGGGGGGGGGGGCAGTCTTTGTTTCCTACTGTGCTAGATTGTGGTAATTCTGCTCAGGCCAGTCATGTATAGTAAGAAATAAAGTAGATCATAGCCAGCAGTACTTGTGGTAGAAATGCAATGATCCGCTGAAAGATGAGTGCTGCGAGCATGTTGGAGGAGGAGTCTGAAATCACTCCAACTTGGATAAAGGTTAAACTGTTCTAAGCCCTCTGATTAAGCAACAACCTATTTGGGTTTACCTTTGTTTAAACAAAGCTTGACCCAAGATAAAAAACCATGCCGCTGACAAGCTGGGGGTTAAGTGTGTGTGTGTGTGTGTGTGTGTGTGTGTGTGTTTGTGTGTGTGTTTTTTCCCCCCCATGCATCAATATATATGCTTTGGTTTAGTGCAGTAAAACCAGGGGTCAAGTCCTGGGGGAAAAAGTGTGGGAACTCCCACCCAAGATCCACTCCCCCACCAAAAAAAAAAAAATGATACGCTCATATGCATAATTACTAAACCGCATGTTTTTTTTTTTTTTTCTTCGATCCACTGTACCTTAGTAATCCTTTATGTTACTGGCCGCTTCCTGCATATGGATTCATCAGGTAGTGTGCTGGTATTGCGTCACTTCCTCGATGCCGCAATGTCTCCTGGGAGCTTTTGTCATTGTTCCCAGGAGACATTGCGGAGGTCTGCCGCGAGTTATCGCAGGATTTAGAAAGAAGCAAGTTCTTTCTAAATCCGACGATAACTCGAGATGGGCATCGCCAATTAGTGAAGAATTGGCTCGGCTGCTCTATTCCTGCAAAGGGAACTGAGTTCCTGCTGTGAAAAAAGTGCAGGAACTCCGTACCCCACGCGTTCCCGCAGGACTTGAGCCCTGAGTAAAATGCATTGCAGGTTGTTTGCTAAGGTAATTGCTTTTTTTTGTACTACTTACATTCATGATCTAGTACAGGGTTAGGCAACCTGGGGCCCTCCCAGCTGTTGCAGAACTACAAGTCCCATCATGCCTCTGGGAGTAAGTGTAACTGTAACTGCCAGCCTTGCAATGCCTCATGGAAAATATAGTTCCACAACAGCTGGAGGGCCCTAGGTTGCCTACCCATAATCTAGTGACTGCAGGTTTGGGCTTTTGAAAATTAAACTTGATGGGGAAACAGGGATCCCCCACCAGAAGCTACTAAGCACATTTTTACTTTCTTCACTTGCTGTATCTAAAACACAAATTTATCATGCCCAAAAAAGAAATGGTTACTTTACATCCGCTTTAACATGCCCTACTTTTTTAACGCTACCCAAATGCTCAAGTTGTACCAACTCCTAACCGTAAAAAGACTAACATTTTGTAATGCAATGTTAAGTACACAATGTACTAATCAATGGCAGTCATAATTCTATCATGGCAAATGTGTCATGGGGTGTGTGTGTGTGTGTGTGTGTGTGTGTGTGTGTATATAAAACGCATTGTCACCAGTACTAAATATAGATTTATTTTTAAACATGTGAAGCTTATTCGACTCGTTAGATTTGCAGAACAATGCAATAAGCAATTAAAAATCTCTTGTCACTAATCACTAAATTGCATAACCACAGCTTCCATGATGAGCCTGTAAATCATGATTTCCTAACCCAAGTGATCTGACACATTCCCTGGCACAGTACAGGCAGGGTTAATTATGGCAAAGACAGCTGCGGGCCCTCCATAAACATAAAGAGAAATGTGTAGGATTTCTTTTTCCTGGCTGGAGGGTCCAGGATGGAGCATCTTAAAAATAAAAATTTAAATAAAGGTAAACTGCAATCTTTTTACTTCATGCTATGTGAAAGTTGCTGTACACGTTGGTTTGAAGGAGAGTAGTAACCTGCTGAAGAGAGGAAAAAAACCTGCAAGACAATGGTATAATGCAGGGTTTGACAAATTTGCTTGGAATCTAGGAGCCAGCTAAAAAAAAGTTAGGAGACAAAAAAATGCGCCCCGTCCCGACGAGCTCGCGCGCAGAAGCGAACGCATACACGAATAGCGCCCGCATATGTAAACGGTATTCAAACCACACGTGAGGTATCGCCGCAATCGTTGGAGCGAGAGCAATAATTCTAGCTCTAGACCTCCTCTGTAACTCAAAACATGCAACCTGTAGAATTTTTTAATTGTCGCCTATGGCGATTTTTAAAGGGTAAAAGTTTGTCGGCATTCCACGAGCGGACACAATTTTGAAGCGTGACATGTTGGGTATCAATTTACTCGGCGTTACATTTAGCTTTCTCAATATAATAAAAAAATTGGGATAACTTTACTGTTGTCTTATTTTTTATTGTATTTAAAAAAAGTGTATTTTTTACCCCCAAAAAGTGCGCTTGTAAGACCGCTGCGCAAATACGGCGTGACATAGTATTGCAACGATCGCCATTTAATTTTCTAGGGTGTTAGAATAAAAAATATATATAATGTTTGGGGGTTCGAATTAGAGGGAAGGAGATGGCAGTGAAAACTGAAAAATTATACATTAAAACTGCTGTTTTACTTGTAATGCCAACGGCCACCACCAGATGGCGCCAGGTCACAGAAGGAAGCTTGGGACTTCACAAGGCCGCAAAGCCGCATCCTTAATTACCGGCTGTCGCGGGCCAGCCGCGATCGCGTGGCGGGGGAGGTAGGGGCGCACGGAGACACAGGATCCTGTGCCTCCGTGCGATTGCGGCAGCCGGTAATTTACTGGTGATTTTTACAAGAACATTTCTAGGACTGATGGTTGTACATATTTTTTTTTTTTTTTGCACATATATAATTTATATATTAATGTGAAACCAAAGGTACATACATTTTTTTTTTTTTTTTTTCAAAAATGTTAAATATAAAAAAAAGTACACAGAGAAGAGAGAGATAGACCCAACATGTCATGATTCAAAAATGCGTCTGCTCGTAAGATGGTCGACAAATTTTGACATCTACAGGTTACCAGTTTGGAGTTAAAGTAGGTCTTTTGCTAGAATTATTGCTCTCGCTCGAACAATCGTGGCGATACCTCACGTGTGCTTTGAACACCATTTTTCATATGAGGGTGTGACTTGCGTATGCATTCGCTTCTGTCCGCGAGCTCGGCGTGGCTTTTTTTTTTTTTAAAGTTTCCCCCTTTTAAGACCATTGGGCGGAAGTGACGTTTGACATTGCTTCCGTCATCCAATGTTATGGAGCTGAGCGGGGGCCATTTTTCCCTCACTCGGATCCATGTCTCAAGGGAGAGAACCCGATTGGCGCCGTAAGCGGTGGACGGGGGGGGGGCCTCCCTCCTGCCCTCGATAAAATTGATCTTGTGGTGAATCTGCTTTTGTCAGGAAGAGGACTGTCTGCCATTTAAGAATATACTGGGGTTATGGCAGCAATCTGAACATTAAAGTACCATGTAAAATGAGAGCGGGCTCCGCAAGTGGTTAAAATGCATGCTATAATTCTTTTTTTTTTTTTCTTTTTTTTTTATGTATTACATCTATCTAATGGGGGTAAGGGGGATTGAAAATGTTAATATATTGCCTGCTAGTCTATGCCTTGCATATGCACTTGTTATGCTCATTTGGCTTTTTTTCTATTGCAGTCTGAGTTTTAATAAAGCTGCTTGGCTTCTTGACGGTGTCTTATCTATAGCAGGTTTGCTGATTCATGGTTAAAGTAGTGATGACTAAACATACTTTGGGTTGCTAGAAACCAATATTGGTGTCTAGGACACATCATCCTAACCATTTCATGTAATGGGATATCTGCTGGCCTCTATATGGGCCAATTTGTCAAAAGATCGGTCTGCATTGTACAGCATTAAAAAGACTAGTGTGTAAATTGATTGAGTTTTTGGCTTTTTTTTTTTTGCAAATCTCTTAACCCTTTTGCTGCCAGGTCTGTAACGCATGCGTTGGGGCTCCTACGCGTGAAAACACGACTTGCGAAACACGTTGCATATTGCCGCGTACGCCTGAGTGGGCAATAATTTTAAAACGCAGATCACTTCCGTAACACTAAACTGATACCTATATGGGTCTTTTGAAGCATTGCCTACAGAAAATATAGGGTAAGTTTGTCGTCATTTCACGGCCACATGTAAATTTAAGGTTTGGCATGTTGGGTATCTATTTACTCGGTGCAACCTCGTCTTTTATATTTTACCAAAAATTTGTGTAATTTATTGTTTGCCCTAAAATTTGTGTTAGTACGTGTTTTACTGCGGTAATAGCGTGTGAAATAATTTGCAACTACTACCATTTTGTTCTCTAGGGTGTCCGCTTTCAGAAAATATATATTTGAGTTTTGTGTAATATTCAGGCCTAAATTTTTTTTTTTTTTTATTAACTTTGCAAAGAACACAAAAAAATGTCTGACAGCGAAAGGGTTGAATGCAACTTTGCCAAAAGCCTGTGTATATGGGCTTTTAGTGGGTTTAAAAATCACCCCCCCCCCCTTTCACGATCTTAATCCAGCAATTTCACGATTCATGTAACAAGGGCAGCCTGCAAAGTTTATCCCAACATTTGGTTCATTTCGATCAGTGATGAACTTTGGTCTGCAAAAGTGGAACTTCTGCTTATCCGATTTCCCCCAAGAACCACGTTTGACCCTTTCGGGAGACTGAGCTTCTGCGAATTACGTCAGCAGCTTGGCCCCCCTCCTCCACCTTCTGCCGGGCCAATGAGAGCACAGTATGCTTCGCATCCGTAAAGCCGAAAGACTATACTGCTTGGGGTTTCCTTACTGACAATGGCGAAGGCAGCACCTGACCAGCCCATATATACATCGGCTGCGGTGCCGACATTGCTGGACTCCAGGACAGGCAAGTGTCCTAATGTTAAGTCGGCAGCTACAGTATGTGTAGCTGGTGACTTTTAATTTTTAAAGGGGGTTAACCACTTGAACAAGCTTTTCTGACACTTGTTGCGTTACAAGTTTAAAATCCGTACTTTTTGCTAGAAAATTACTTGGAACCCCCAAATATATATTTTAGCAGAGACCCTAGAGAATAAAATGGCGGTCGTTGCAATATATTATGGCACACTGTATTTGCGAAGCGGTCATTCAAAAGCTATTTTTTTTTTTTGTGGGAAGAAAATTCACTTCAATGAATAAAAAAACAAAAAACAGTAAAGTTGGTACAATTTTTTTTTTTTTTTTTTTTTCAAAGCAAACAATAGTGATTCTCATTTTATCCAGAGTCGTGCATACGAAAGGTTTCCACTTGTTTCCTGTTCTTGTGTCCCTCTTGCACAGGCAGTAAGGGGGACATTCCACACTGAGGTACAGATGGCAATAAAACCTGGAAAATGTTTTAAACTTGGGGTGGGGGGGTTATATGAGGGAAAAAATGCATAACATAGTTTTACTGATAATTTTAAAATGTGGTGTTTGGTTATTATCTATTACAGTTTTTTTATATCATACGGTTGTATTATAGTGATCTGCTTATTCATCATAAGTGTACAATAAAAATATGAACAAACTTTGTATGTCACATTTTGTTCAGATTGTGAAAAAAAATAAGTGTGTGTATGTATATTTGTTACCAATCGTTCATTCAGCTGGCCTGCCCCGTACCCTTCCCACGCTGTGTGTGTGTGTGTGTGTGTGTGTGTGTGTGTGTGTGTGTGTGTTTCTCCTCCTTGGAGGCTTATTGTAACATAACTCTATTGTGAACAGCGCCTGTTTGGCACAATTGACTGTCTCTTTTCATTCTAAGAAATGGTGTCTAGGATCACAGCCAAGGTCAGAGCTGCTGATACTCCGATTCTCTAAAACTGTTCCAAACTTATGGCCTTGGCGCTAAAATCCTTGCTTTTTGTTGTGGTACACCCTCCCCATGTCCTCGACATTATCACTATCGGAATTTTGATAATCGCATCAAGTTGTTTGGGAAATTTTGCCTTTTTTAAAGGAGAAGTTGACCCTTTATGGAAAAAGTAATAAATGCACTTTTTTTGCAGGTAACAAAATGTGTGGGGTGTTTTTTGATATAGATATATAGAAGCCTGTAAAGCATTGCACCAACCATCAGCAGATCTGATGCTATGCAGGACTAGGTTAGTGTATAGCAGGGGTCCACAAACTATGGCCCTCCAGTTCAGGAACTACAATTCCCATCATGCCTTGTCATGTCTGGGAATGTCAAGTGTTTTACAATGCCTTATGGGACTTGTAGTTTCGCAACAGCTGGAGGGCCGTAGTTTGTAGATCCCTGGTGTATAGGCTTGCTCGTACGAGGACACAGTCACATGCTGGCAGGAAGAATAAATTAACTTTCACCATTCTCACAGCACTGTGGTAGTTCATTAAAGCAGAGTTTCCAGGCCTTTTAGGTTTATTAAAAGTCAGCAGCTACAAAAAGTGCATCGACTGACTTTTTTTTAATAAACACGCTTACCTGTTCCATGGTCCAGCGATGCAGCCAAGTGGAGCGTCGCTCCTCTCCGCCGGCGCCTCCATTGCCACTCTGGGACGTGGGTCTTGACGGCTTTTAAGTTCACGGCCGGGCACGCACAGTGCGAGTCACGCTGCACTCCTGGAGTGGACAGGCGATCTCCTGGGACCTGTCACGTGTCCCAGGAGATTGCCTGGAAGAAGGAGCCGCCTAAGGCGAGAGGAGTTGTCGCCTAGGCCCCTGGGCGGAGGGAGGAAGTGGCATGTAAGGGAGCGAGCAGTGACAGATACTCTTTATGGAAAGATCGGGGTCTTTAAAACCCCAAACCCCTTTGCTGCACTTAAAAGTATTCAAAACTCCAAGATCAGTGTTTTTGAAAACTTAATTTTTTTTAAACTGGTGCCTTTTTAGGATGCCGGTAATTTAAGTGATTTCATGACATGGCTCTCGGACCAGCCGGCAGACGTAGTCTCCCTGTGGGACCGGGTTGCCCGGGCGGAGTGGTGGGATTGGAAGCATCCCCCTCCTGCTTGTGATGGTGGCTGTTTACTCACATCTGTGGTTGTTGCATGAAAGCCGACCATCGGCTCTAAAGAACAGTACCGGGGTGATAACTGCAAGCATCACCCCAGTACAACCACTTGAAGCAATATCGGTTTTATGAGTAAGTTTTGTTACAGACACGATTCTTCATCTGCCGCCGATAATTGGTCTTCCCCTAACCAAAACCATATAATGGGAGGTCAAACCTAAACGCTTTCAATGTGTATGCAATCAGGCCTGACCCTGCACTACATAGCTGAAGGTAAATCTAAAGAAAATTGTATAATATATGGCCAGCTTTACCTATTCTCCAGTTTTCTTTCAGTGACTGTGTGGTATGGTGGAACCTTATAAACGTACTGTCTGCCCTTCTTCCCCTGGTCTGACCCCTGGCGTGTAGAGGATAACAACAAGTAACAATGACTGACCTATTTTAAGGCAATTGCTCTATTTAAAGCTGAACTTCAAGCAAACAACTAAAATACACAGTTGGAGTATGGGAACTGTTTTAGTTGTCAAAGTATTTTTATTTCTTTTAACTGCTTGAGCTCAGGAAGCTCAGGAAGTTTTACCCCCTTCATGACCAGGCTATTTTTTGTTATTCTGCACTTTAACTGGTAATTGTGCGGTCATGCAATGCTGTACCCAAACTAAATTTTTATTTTATATTTTTCACACCGATTTTCTTTTGGTATTTGATAATCACTGGGGGTTTATTTTTTGTGATACAAGCAAAAAGCCTGAATATGTTTGTCCATGGACGGACACTCTTGACTGTACGGTTATGTTCCGTCTATTCGAGGACTAGGCAGACATGTTAATGGTTAAAACATGTAAACTTTAGCAAAGCTGAAAGGCATTTGCCCTCTGGTCATAACCCCTCTCACTGCACTGAGCAGCTCAGTTTTTTTTCCTGCCTAGTAGAGAAGGACCTGGCTCCCCTTGGGTCCATGGTCCTGAAGAACTTTTTATTTTTAAAGATTTCATTTTTATTTATTTTTTGATCCTGAGATCATCTATCAACTGCCGGCTGGGCAATTGGTGCTTCCTGGGCTTTCCAACATCAAGCGGCTGTCTCACAGGTGTGTAAGGTGGCGACCTGGTCTTCCGTTCACACTTTCACCATGTTTTACAAGGTTGATGTGAGTGCATCTTCGGATGCCTGCTTCGGCCCCAAAGTTTTGCAGGCGGCAGTTTAAGGTTGCATCTCCTCTGTTGAGGAGCCCTAGTGTGTTGGTGAAGTTTGTTTTTTTGATTTGCTGTTCCCACCCCTCGTTTCTGACACTGCTTGGGGACATCCCTACAGTCAAGATTATAAGGAAGCTGTGTACGCATAGGATTTTTGTACGCATTGTAAAATCCTTTTCTCTGAAGACCATGGACGGACACGGCACCCACCCCTCTTTTTGTTTGTACTGCTTTTTGATGAACTGAGCTGCTTAGTGCAGTGAGAGGGGTTATGACCAGCGGGGCTGTTTCAGCTTTGCTAAAGTTTACACGTGTTAACCATTAATATATATAATATTTCTTTCACGCAAGTGAGTACACCCCTCACATTTTTGTAAATATTTTATTCTATCTTTTCATTGCTTTGCTACAATGTAAAGTAGTGTGTACAGCTTGTATAACCACTTAAGCCCCGGACCAATATGCAGCCTAAAGACCCAAGGTGTTTTTACAGTTCGGGACTGCGTCGCTTTAACAGACAATTGCGCGGTCGTGCGACGTGGCTCCCAAACAAAATTGGCGTCCTTTTTTCCCCACAAATAGAGCTTTCTTTTGGTGGTATTTGATCACATCTGCGGTTTTTAGTTTTTGCGCTATAAACAAAAATAGAGCGACAATTTTGAAAAAAAGCAATATTTTTTACTTTTTGCTGTAATAAATATCCCCCAAAAACATATATAAAAACATTTTTTTTCCTCAGTTTAGGCCGATACGTATTCTTCTACCTATTTTTAGTAAAAAAAATCGCAATAAGCGTTTATCGATTGGTTTGCGCAAAATTTATAGTGTTTACAAAATAGGGGATAGTTTTATTGCATTTTTATTTTTTATTTTTTTTTTACTACTAATGGCGGCGATCAGCAATTTTTTTCGTGACTGCGACATTATGGCGGACACTTCGGACAATTTTGACACATTTTTGGGACCATTGTCATTTTCACAGCAAAAAATGCATTTAAATTGCATTCTTTATTGTGAAAATGACAGTTGCAGTTTGGGAGTTAACCACAGGTGGCGCTATAGGAGTTAGGGTGCACCTAGTATGTGTTTACAACTGTTTGGGGGTGTGGCTGTAGGAATGACGTCATCGATCGTGTCTTCCCTATAAAGGGAATGACGCGATCGATGCGCCGCCATAGTGAAGGACGGGGAAGCCGTGTTTACACACGGCTCTCCCCGTTCTTCAGCTCCGGGGAGCGATCGCGACGGAGCGGCTATAAACAAATAGCCGCGCCGTGGTCCCGGATCGCTCCCCGAGCGGACCCGACCCCCGCATGTAGCGGGGGGGGTCCCGATCGGACCCCCACCCGCTAATAGGCGAGGACGTACGTGTACGCCCATGTGCCTGTACGTGCCATATTGTGGACGTATATGTACATGCGGGGGTCGGGAACTGGATAACAGTGTAAATTTGTTGTCCCCTCAAAATAACTCGTAGCCATTGTCTAAACCGCTGTCGACAAAAGGAGTACACGCCTAATTGAAAATGTCCACATTGGCCCAGTTAGCCATTTTCCCTCCCCGGTGTCATGTGACTCAGTTACAAGGTCCCGTACCAGTCTCTCTCTCTCTCTCTCTCTCTCTCTCTCTCTCTCTCTCTCTCTCTCTCTCTCTCTCTCTCTCTCTCTCTCTCTCTCTCTCTCTCTCTCTCTCTCTCTCTCTCTCTCTCTCTCTCTCTCTCTCTCTCTCTCTCTCTCTCTCTCTCTCTCTCTCTCTCTCTCTCTCTCTCTCTCTCTCTCTCATTTGACAGCCGCACAACAGGCCACACCACGGTAGACCAAAGGAGTTGACGCCCCCTCAAAATTCCCATACCTAGCCCGTCTTCAGCTATGCTTACATTAGGAGGAGCTTTAGTTCATCTGCCACATTTGCATAATTTCAAGTCCTTTTGTATGTTCATGGTAGCAATGGATATAGGTACATTTTGCTTACAGTTTATCTTTAGTGCAATGATTTTGTAAAGTACATAATGGAAGCAAGGTCTGTGCTCAAGCCATGAATGCTAACTTAGGTTTATCACATCAGAAGAAAATAGTAGGCTGCTGTCGGTGCTTGAATTCGATGTAATGCAGCCGCTTGATGCTTCTACTTCTCTACCAGCTGTATGTTGTCTGGATCTAAAATGGTCAAATCTTTCATTGTTTGTGTTTACAGCAGCTTTCTGATTTTAAGTATTTTTTTTTATTTTTTTTATTTTCAGTGGTAAGCTGGTTTCCCCAAAATGGAAGAACTTCAAGGGCCTGAAACTACAGTGGAGAGACAAAATCCGTCTAAACAATGCAATATGGCGAGCGTGGTACATGCAGTGTAAGTGTAGCTGGTCCTCGGGCGTATGGATTCTCTAAAGTGGTGAAATAAGTTCTGTTTCTCTATCCATTCTCTCTGTGATGAAACTGGAATTGCACAACATCTCTGAGGGCTTGACAGTTTATTTTTAAGAAGGAATTGGTCATTTGTAAAACAATGCATGGAATTCACAAATGATGAGAACTATAACAGCTGAGTGAATAAGGAAATACGTGTGTAGTTTTTTTTTTGTTTTAGTGAAAGCAATCTTTTTTTCCGTTTCAGATAGAGCGGGAAAGGATGAGAAGCTCCTGTTTCTGTCTGATTCAAGTGAGCAGTTTTTCCCCTTTGTTGTGTCTGTGATATCCCTGAGAGAAGCGGGGATCGTGTTATACTGGAAGGCACACACAGAAATGCAAACAGATTCTAAACTTTCCCACCTTTATTCGTGTTTTTTTTTTTTTTGTCTCTCCATTGGATAAAGTTCCCATCAATTCCTGTTCCTCTGACTGGAAAGGAAGTGTGGACAAATGTCCCCAACAAGACTACAGAAAGAATTAAAATCGTAATGGGATGTCTCCATTCCATCCAAAACTAAAATAAACCGTTTGGCTAGCAGACAGAAGATGCCCACTGTTGCTAGCTGTACACAATAAATCAGCTTATTGATCTGGGTGCGTTTGGGGCCATACACCCACACTGATGTCCCATTGGATGTCCATGCAGATGTTTCATCCCAATTGACAACTATGGGGATGAATGAAACCCCTGTGCATTCCCATGCAGATATACACGGCACTCACACAGGGCATGGATGCATACACCCAATTTGATTGAGGCTTTTGTTTTGTTCCTGACAGCCTGCTAAGAACCTTTTAAAAAAAAAAAAAAAAAAAAAAAAAAAAATGTAAACCAGCAGTTTGTGGACACATTGGTGTCCGTTTTTTTTAAACCGAGATGAGCTGCGATCCTAATCTGTTATCGGTTTATGAAACTAAGCTAATCATCTCAGCAAACTGAGAATCTGTCATTGCCAGCAGCAGCCAGTTTATGAAGGTGCGATCTAAGGACCTCACTGATCTCTGAGACAATTTCCCCTGCCAGATGCTCCAGAGGTGGAGAATCGGGGAGTGAAGAGATATGCCAGAGTACTTTGAAGGAAGATGGACTTCTTCCTTAATCGGAGCCCCCCCCAAGACAATATAGCGTGTGAAAGAGAGAGAGAGATATGTATGTATCTTGCAATCGTGAGTACACCCCTCACATTTTTGTAAATATTTTATTTTCATGTGACAAAATTACTCTTTGCTACAATGTAAAATAGTGTACAGCTTGTATAACTAAATATGCTGTCTTCTCAAAATAACTACACACACAGCCATTAATGTCTATCGCTGGCAACAAATGTGAGTACACCCCTAAGTGAAAATGTCCAAATTGGGCCCAACTAGCCATGTTTGTTGATCTACATAAACATGGCCTAGGCTATAAGCTTGCCTAAACCCTTAAACTAAGCTACAGCACTGTGGCCAAAATCATACAGCGGATTAACAGGATAGCTTCCACTCAGAACAGGCCTCGCCATGGTCGACCAAGTAGTTGAGTGCATGTGCTCAGCGTCCTATCCAGAGGTTGTCTTTGGAGCAATAGACATATGAGTGCTGCCAGCATTGTTGCAGAGGTTGTCGGTGCTCAGTGCTGCACACCGCATCAAATTGGTCTGCGTGGCTGTCGTCCCAGAAGGAAGCCCTTTCTAAAAAATGATGCTCAAGAAAGCCTGCGAACAGTTTTCGGCAGACTAAGAACATGGATTACTGGAACCATGTCCCGTGGTCTGATGAGACCAAGATAACCTTATTTGGTTCAGATGGTGTCAAGCGTGTGTGGAGGCAACCAGGTGAGGAGTACAAAGACAAGCGTCTTGCCTACAGTCAAGCATAGTGATGAGTGTGTCATGGTCTGGGGCTGCATGAGTGCTGCTGGCACTGGGGTGCTACATTTTGAGGGAACCTTAATGGCAACATGTACTGTGACATGAAGCCGAGCATGATCCCCCTCCATTCGGAGACTGGGCTGCAGGGCAGTATTCTAACATAACTACCCCAAAAACACCTCCAAGACTACCACCAACTCTGATATCGTCATGGAGGAGTGAAAGGCGGTTAGGGCAGTGCTGAAAAAATTGCAGTCACACAAAATATTGACACTTTGGACAACTTCACTTATTGGTGTACTCACTTTTTGTACACTCACTACTTTATATTGTAGCAAAGTGTCATTTCTTCAGTGTTGTCACATGAAAAGATGGAATAAAATATTTACAAAAATGTGCGTACAATTATATTGTGTGTGTGTGTGTGTGTGTGTGTGTGTGTGTGTGTGTGTGTGTGTATGTAAATATAATTATCCCGATTTACTTTTTTTTTTATTATTGTAGAGTGGCAGAGGGTGGGGGGAAGTGTGGGCGGAGTTTGGCTGGGGGGTGTCAGGCCGGCGCCCCCCTTCAGAGACTTGGCGGCATGTGTTGGACTTTAACTTTATTATTCAGTTTACTGTGAGCTACTGAGAGTAGTCTTTAAGAGTTCACCACTGCTTAAACAAATTGTTTCACGGATTTACTGTTGCTGTATTCTCGCTATATCTTGTGAGAATACAGGAGGTGTTCCACAATTTTTAGATCACTTCACTCTTCAAAAGTGAGAAGCGATCTACCCCACTTCCTTAACAGGCAAAGTGATCTGAGAATGCCTGAGAACTCAGCAGTGGTAATTTACTGCTGCTTGATAAATGGACACCATTGTAGGAAGCAAAAACAAGGATATGGTCTCTACTTCTGTACAACCATTGCATTTAGAAAATGTATGGCTTGTGACTGTTCTCTTGGTACATATGAAAGCCTGAACATTTTGGCTGTAGTCATCCAGGGTAGAAAGCATGGGCATTGGAATGATTTTATGGAAATCTACACTCAAACAAAAAAAGGTGGTCAGGAAATTTCAGAGGTTATGGTACATTGGTGTTTATGCTCCTCAATTGTTCCTTTTTTTTTTTTTTAGAGTTGATTAAGAATAGGTTGTTTATATACTTTAAGAAGTTTTGTAACTTTCTCCCTAACTAAAGTGATTGGTAAGATGCAATATATTACATTTTTGGCTTTAATACCTCTTTATATGCCAAGTTTATTTTACTTTCAATTCTAACATCCCTATGTACCACTATATTATAAAAAAAAACAAGCTTTCTCTATATTCTAGGACAGGCATTCCAGTGTAGAAAATGACTTCCTGGTTTTTGTCCTTTGGGATGTGAAAACCTGTTTGAAGGAAGTACTTCAGCAACTGACCTCATTAATACGCAACCTGCACCTGCCCTCCTGCTCCAGGAGATTGCTCTGCAAATACATGCTTTTCAATTGCAGATATTATCCGTGGGCACCATTCTCACTGAATACGTAGCCAGTGTTTTTCTCCTGCTGATTGATCATTTTGTACCCTTCCTTCGTGCATAGAATGTCCATTTGGCAGAGTGTGCAGGAGCTGAGTAATCGCATAACCACCTATGTGAAGCAGAGCTGTCATACTGAAAACAGAACGTGTGTCCTTGGAGTGTGTAAAGCTCACCATGCAATCTGTTCAATTTTCCTGATCTACCATTTACTATGTAGTGCAAGGACCTGCCTGATTAGATACAAAGGGATTAGATATGCAAAATGCTCAGTAAAAAAAAGGAGAAATACACCAAAATGTCCCATGAACTACTTTGGCGCATGTAGGACTGTCCAATAAAAATTGTCTGTCGTGTGTGTCATGGGAAAAAACGCATCTAAAAGGTGCACGCCTACTACACTAGGTGTGACTGGGGTCTGAAAGTGAAATTGGTGTGTTTACACAAGAACCATGTCATCCACTCATGTACCTATTATTATAAGATTGCGATATCGCTTTGTTTAATCTCTAGAGTTTGCTTTAGATTTACCAGAACTGTGTAATAGAAGGACCCACCTGGTATCTAAAGGTGAACAAGTAAAGGGGGGAGGGTGGGAATGGAGTAATAGTTGCTGAAGCTAAATCCAGAACAAACCCGCCCAATTTAAATATGGACTATCTCGGTACTAATAAGTCAAAGTAAACAGTAATGAGTAAAAAAGATAATTTTAATAAATTAAAATGTTGCATTAAAACAATGGTGTACATCAAAAGATTGGTCGATTCTCAACTAGTTTCGCGGAGTGTCCGCTACCTCAGGAGAACCAATCTAAAGGACAATAATGCAATGAGAAAAATAAAATACAAGTAATAAAGTTCAGCAAAAAATTTAAATACATAACAATGAAAATGTTTCCCAATGTGTAACGAAGCAGGCGCGGAGCTAAGTCTGCCCAGGTGATTTTCCCCCCGTGGGGGATGGTGCGTTGATCTCTAAATAAATGGCATGCACTGAATTAGGGGGGGCCCAGTACGTGAATACATTGAGGGTGGAACGGGGATAATGATAGGGAAGGAAAGAAGGGGGGGGGGACGAGGGTCGAAGGTACAGAGGAATGGGGGGGGGGGGGGGGAATGGAAGAGGAAAGGAAAGGAAAGGAACGGGAAAGGGAGGAAAGGAAGAGGAGAGAGGGACAGGACTATCCAATAGGGTAGTCAGAGGTAGAACTCACCACAGCAAGTGGCTCCCACGGATGCATAGGGGGCCGAGACCAAGAACAAGGATTCCCAATGGTGAGGGGACAGGTTGGCTGGCCGTGGACAAGGCAGGAGCTGTTCCGGACGAGTGGGGGATAGTTGGGGAGTGAGGTCCGGTGTAACTGGTGGCTGTCCAGTGTGCTGTCAACCATGGAGGTATCCATATCTGTGACAAAGTATGCATGATAATGCATGGACTAAAGGTAAGGCTCCCATAGAAGTCCCCACTAGGACGTAATAGCCTGGCTAAAGTGTCTCACAGGAGCTGGCTCATCAACGGGCCGAGGCCCGTTAAATGAGCTCCCCAACCAGGACACGCCCTGACGCTGTCAGGGCGGCGGCGGCTGGCGTCTCCGGGTCTGCTGCCCCACACTGCGCAGGTGCGCGATTTGCGATACTGCTCAAACCAGGCCAGGGGGCGGGAAGCCCCGAGCCATGGATGAGCAAGAGGGGATGGGCTAAACGAGCATCCCCTCCAGGGGAAGCACAGGTCCGCCGCTAAGGGGAGGGGGTACACCATGGGCAGTCATGCATCGCACATAGAGGGTATTAGAAAAACAAGGGAAGAAGGATTAAAAATAACATTGTTGAAACATAAGTTATAATCGTAAAGATAGTGGGAGGATAAATCCCACAGAATGATTACTATACTGTGGTAACATTTGACATAGAAACTTCCATTGGCAACAGCAAGACAACAGGGAAAGCTACGGTAAGGGGCGTTGTTACGGGCAGGGCATTAATACATTCATTAAATTAAAACACAAAGGTAAAAAGTGGAAGTGATAATAAAAGGTAAAAAGGTGAAAGATAGAATTATATAAAACGGAGCTGACAGAGCAAGCGAATGAACCCTCCCAGGAATCTGAGCCCAAGTGATAACGCAGCAGTTAAAGTGCTGCAACCACTAACAAGTGCAGTGGGTGTACATAAAATTGGTAATAAGGAAGTATTGCACAGGGGAATGGGGTATGGATGAGTGATAAATTGGAAAGGTTGTAAATGGTCCGATGTGTAAATACTCCCAAGGCCTAACGAATTGGGACGGGAGTAGTGCGAAAAATAAAATGCTAATTGCAGGGTGCACCTATATATTATAAACTGAAGTCAAAGTCCAATTAATATACACAGTTATGAACATAAAAGTTGTAAAAAGAAAATGAGGGCACAACCATAGATGGGAGTACCATGAAGCAGAGGGGGGCACAAGGGTGGGTGCAGCTACAATAAGGAATCAAAGGTGTGGGTAACACAAAATTCCTAAACGGTCAGACGTGTCCAAAACGATAACACACAAATAACCTTGGGTAAAGGTTAGGTAGGTAGGAGCTATAACTACCCTCCACTTACAAATGGAAAAACTAATATGGTAAATGTATGTAAAGGAGTATAGCATCAAATATTGGGTTGATAACACATTCAGTTGGAATACATAACAATCAAGAGATCTACCTGATCAATACAGAGAATATCCCTGGTCAGTGCAGTATAGAGGACAATGTCATAACCATTTCAGATAGTAATCATAGGGTTAATAGAAAATAATATAGTAATTATAAATTAGAGGCACTCAGGGGAAAGAGAAACGGGTGTGTTATCCACCCAATGATTGTAAAAAAGTGGGAGTATGGCCTCAATTAGGCGATTGTAATAAGGTTAGCAACGTACCCTCATTCGGGTATTAATGAACAAGTAAAGGGGGGGGGGGGGGAAGTTTTCACTCATTTTGGTTTACCAAGTATGTTTGCCTAATGATTAGGCTGTTTCAAGTTACCTTTTGATTTGCCTTCCAGATATAGAGAAACGACAAAATCCAGTATGCCACTTTGTGACTCCCTTGGATGCATCAATCGATTTTGATGAACATAGGAGACCAGAGGTATGAAGATTCAGAGTCTTGTATGCTTCTGCTAACCAGCCTAGCTGATTTAACCCAAATGTAAACTCAATCGCATACCTAACCCAAAATTGAACTGTATTTGAGCACCACAAACTGAAAATGCTATTTAATTCATTTTTAATCTTCAGAACAAACTCCCCCCTCTACCTAATGTATCTATGCTTTATTTTGGTGAGCAATCGCTCAAGATGGCACAGCTAGAAATGCTAGGGTGGCGTTTTCCAAAGTAAGGGCAGACCTCTCTCCTGGAATCCATCTGCCCTTAGACCAAGCAGGAGGGTGTGCTTAATTCGGAAAGTCCTTCTCCTACAAAGTATTAAAAAAAAGTGTTCAAAAAAATGTAGTTTCGGCTCGCATGCTTGCGCCCTTCGTCGGAACACATTTTTCATAAATGTATACAGTATGTTTTCTTCACGGAAAATATAGATTTATATTTTATCAGTTGTGCAAATATCATGAAAAATAAAAATGCTGCGAACATCTTTTTCCCTTATCTTTCAGGACAGCACCTTAAGAGCATGGCTCCACCCACTTGACCAGAAACACACCTCCACCAAACTTCTTAAAAGGGAGGCTCCTTCCACTTATCAGTTTTTGTGTTTCCTCCGGCGGGAACACGTGGGGGTTAGGAGCTCTCCACGGAGAGGTTTTATCTCCCTACTCCACCTGTTTTTTCCTTGCCTCAGTCTGTTCCTCCCATTCACTGGATGGAGAGTGCCTTGTGCATGGGCTCCTTCACCCTCATCGGTGCTCAGTGAGCCGATACTGCTCCTTGGCTAGGTAGAGGTGCGGACATCTATTTTTTTTTTTCCCCTGTTCGGGCAGCCAAACGCCGCCGCCATCTTGGGAAGGTCAGGCTGCTTCCCCCGGAAGTGAGGTAACCGGAAGAGGCGGCATCCTACGAGCAGGCGCGGGGAATGGATGTAATTTCCGCCAGGAAGCGCTGAGGAAGGAACAGGTCTGGTGCCTTGTTAGCTGGTTCTGGTCCGGTGCAGCGGCACTAGTGGCGTCCGGAACCGGCAATTTGGTCACCAGCATCACGCTGCTGCCTCAGCATGGACGCAGGATCCGCAGCGAGTGGAACTGGCACTGGCACCAGCAAGACCCAGGTAAGGGGTAGACTGAGGTTCTACCCTCATTTACTATGGGGTCTCTCTCTAGCTCTCTTATCCCTTATGGGGGTGCAAGTGTTACCCCCCCCCCCCCCTGGTGGCGGGGGCCTGTTTGGGCACATGAGTGTAAAGGATCTCACTGTGCACCTGTGGTGAGCATCTTGATGGGTTTTCAGGCTGACTCGTATGGATGGTTGTCTTTTCTTCCTTTTTTCTTTTTTCCTTATCAGGCCAAGAGCTCTGAACCCGGCAATAAAAATAAATGCCCTTCATGCAAGTCCAAACTTTCTGAAGGCTGGAGAAAAACTTTGTCAGTCATGTATTGACTCATTAGTGAAAGAGGAAGAGTCTGCCGCTTGCAACATAATCGCATCTGTTAAAGAATTGGATGCTACGATTCAGTCCTGTAAATCCTCACTCACGAAACCATCCGTGAGACAAGCCTCTACCTCACAATCCTCACTGTTAGTTCCTGTAGTGGAGGCAGAAGAGAGTCCTCTGAACCAGGAAGGTCCTTCCTCCTCAGTCCCAAGAGTCAGAAGAGGAGGAAGATGAGCTGGAGAATGTGTCTTCAAAATATAAATTGTCTTTAGAACAAGTTGATGGCCTCTTAAAAGCTGTCCATGCAACTTTGGGATTAGAGGAGGAACGTAAAGAATTATCTTTACACGACAGGATCTATGCAGGACTCGGTGAGCCCAAAATACATACCTTTCCAGTCCATACTATAATTTCTGAAGCAATCAAGAAAGAATGGACTGATCCTGAAAAGAAACCTATCTTCGCTAAAGCACACAAGGTTTCCTTTGATGAAGACCCAGCAGCTCCATGGAATAAAGTGCCAAAACTTGATGCAGCCTTTTCTCAAGTCTCGATCTTCTGATCTAGCGTTTGAGGACATGGGGATTCTGAAAGACCCCATGGATAAGAGGATGGATCGGCAATTAAAAAGGCTTGGCAATCCATCATGGGCAACCTTAAGCCAGCAATGGCGACTACTTGCGTCTCCAGAAACATGGAGTATTGGCTGAACCAACTTAAGGCTCATATAATAGCTGATTCGCCAAAGCAAGAAATCCTAGACTCCTTTTCAACCCTGTCGGCTGCTGTAGCCTATGTCTCAGATGTGTCTGCAGAATCTATCAGAATGACAGCAAGGTCCGCGGCCCTTACTAATTCAGTTAGGAGGGCGTTGTGGTTAAAAACCTGGCCAGGGGACACAGCATCTAATAACAATGTGTATCCCTTTCAGGAGGATTTATTGTTTGGGCCCGATTTGGATGCAGTGCTCAACAGGACTGCAGACAAAGTCTTTCCCTGTCAAAAAGAAAAATCAGTCAGGCAGAAAGTTTTTTTTTTTTTTTTTTTCGTCCTCAAAGGGCTCAACAACAAAGTAAGCCTCAAGAGAGGAAGAAAGGTTGGTCAGGGCAGATGGGAAAAGGCAAAAGTAATGTCCTTTTCCATCCTCCTGCGGCAACCAGCAAAACGCAATGACAACCGGTTGCAGGTGGGGGGAAGACTTCAACGTTTTCTCCCTTTCTGGGCAAGCATAACAGAGAATCAGTATATTCTCTCTATGCTGTCCCAAGGTTACAGAATAGAGTTCTCGGACCCTCCCCCAGAGAGGTACCTATTGACAAATCTACCAAGAGATATAGTCAAATCCCTAGCAATGAAGAACCTTTTGAAGGATCTGATGAACCAGGGGGTTGTAACTTTAGTACCAGAGGGGGAGCTTTATCAGGGGTTTTATTCCCATGTATTCATGATAAAAAAAGCCGTCCGGAAGTTTCAGACTCATTCTCAACCTGAAACCATTGAACAGATCGGTCCTTTACAAAAGATTCTGTATGGACTCAATCTTCACGGTCAAAAATCTTTTGACAAAGGATTGCTTTATGGCATCAATCGACCTGCGAGATGCCTATCTGCATATCCCCATAGCCCCCCAATCCCAAAAATGTCTAAGGTTGGCGGTAAACATGGGAAAAGAGGTCGTGCATCTCCAATTCAAAGCCCTCCCCTTCTTCCTTTCCTCGGCTCCGAGAATATTTACAAAGGTCATGGCAGAAGCCTTCGGTTCTTTGCCCCCTCCAGGGAAAAATTGTTGGAGGATCTCGAGAGCTCGCAGTCCTCTAGGAGCATTGGGCTGGATCATAAATATGGAGAAATCAAATTTCAACCCAACCCAAGAAACACAATTTCTGGGGTATCGTAAAAGCTCAGTGGAGCAAAAAGTTTTTCTCCCAGAAGACAAAAAACTAAAGGTGCTAAGGGTCGTAGCCTCCCTACAGACAAACCAAGAGCTATCAGTCAGACAAGTAATGTCAGGTCTGGGAACCCTTACCTCATCTATGCCAGCGGTGCAGTGGGCAAGGCTTCACTTCAGACCGCTTCAGAGTTTTCTTCTGAAGATTTGGGATCACAGGACAGAATCTCCTGGAGGCAAAGGTAAAAATCCCCACCAGGGTAAAATGGTTGCTGTGATGGTGAAGAAATCAGGCAAACCTTTCAGCAGGCCTGTTATGGTCATTCCCAATAGAAAGAGTGTTAATGAGACGCCAGCCTATGGGGATGGGGGGCATCCTATGGGGATGGGGGGCATCCTAAACTGGCAGAAAATAGTTTGCTGTCCTTATCAGCGGTCCACCTCAAAGGCACTTTAAATATAGTGGCGGATTTTCGAAGCAGAAAACGGATTCAGGAAGCAGAATGGACCCTAAATCCGGAAGTCTTCACATGGATCACCCGGGCCTGGGGCTAACCACAAATAGACCTATTTGCGTCAGAAGAAAATACGCAACTTCCTGTTTTTTTTTTCTCCATTCACAGAAACGCCAGTTCCCAGGGAACAGATGCGTTGATACAACCTTGGAACTTCCAGCTGGCTTACGCCTTCTCTCCGTTTCAACTAATTCCGTTGGCACTGAGGAAGATTCAGAAGGAGAAGGTGGAAGTAATCCTAGTTACTCCATTCTGGCCAAAAAGGCCTTGGTTTACCACCATTCTTCGAATGGCAGTCAGGCCGCCTTGGCAGCTGCCGCTCCGGCAGGACTTACTTCTACAGGGTCCGATATGCCATCCGGAGGTGGCCTGTCTCGACCGCTTGTGACTACCTTACTTTCCAGTAGAAAACTGGTTACCAGAAAGATCTATGGTAAATACTGGAAGGTCTACAACTCCTGGTGTCACTCGTCTAATAGAGTGGTAAAAAATCTAGTGTCAGTGTTGGAAAAAAGGGCCTGTCAATCAGTACACTTAAAATGCAGATAGCCGCATTGGGTGTTTTTTTCTGGAAAGGCCTATATCTTTAGAGCCTTTAGTGTCAAGATTTTTCAAGGCCCTCTCTAGGTCTAGACCAGCTCCCGTGTGACACTTCCCCAGTTGGGATTTGTCAGTGGTTCTTCAGTCATTATCTAAAGAACCCTTTGAACCGTTACAATACTTTCTCTGAAGTACCTTACTCACAAAACGGTGTTCCTAGTGGCAATTACGACAGCCAGAAGAATCGGCGAACTACATGCCCTGTCAATAAAGAAACCCTTCCTATCCGTATACACAGACAGGGTTGTACTAAAGACCGATCCAGCTTTTGTACCAAAAGTGGCGTCCGCCCTCAATCGGGCGCAGGAAATTGTCATTCCAACCTTCTGCTCTAATCCATCAGGGGAGAAGGAACGCCAATTTCACATGTTGGATGTGAGAAGAACCTCACTACATTACCTCGAAGTGACCAAGGATTTTCGATCTTCAGACTCCTTGTTCATACTTTTCTCAGGAAAAAAGGGCTACCAAGCGTCTAAGGGGTCAATTGCTAGATGGCTAAAAACCGCTATTTTGGAAGCCTACTCCCAAGCAGGCCTATCTCCCCCATTGGGAATTAAAGCACACTCTACTAGAGCTCAGGCCACTACATGGGCAGAAATAGCTGGTGCCACCCCAGATTAGATCTGCAAGGCGGCTACGTGGTCAAGTTACCTTACGTTTGTCCGTCATTATAGACTGGATCTTCTGTCAGCAAGCGATCAGGCTTTTGGCAGAAAGGTCTTGCAGGCTGTGGTCTCTCCCTAAGTGGGTAAGTCTCTGTTAACCTCTCAAGGTGCTGTCCTGAAAGACGATAAGGAAAAAGTCAAGTTAGGCTTACCGGAAACTTGTTTTCCATGAGTCTTTCAGGACAGCAGCAACCCGCCCTTAATGTTTTGAATATTATGCTGTGACTAACCATACTCTGATTATGTGTTCCAGCTTGGGCCCGGAGGTTTCTCTACTACTACTACTACTACTACTACTACTACTACTACTACTACTACGTGGAAGGAGCCTCCCTTTTTAAGAAGTTTGGTGGAGGTGTGTTTCCTGTCATGTGGGTGGAGCCACGCTCTCAAGGTGCTGTCCTAAAAGACTCATGGAAAACAAGTTACCGGTAAGCCTAACTTGACTTTTCCCACGGGGGCCCTTTGCTTTCAGATAATACAGTGGGCCAGATTCAGATAGAGATACGACGGCGTATCTCCTGATACGCCGTCGTATCTGAGTTCCGTCGGATCAATGCGCTTGATTCATAGAATCAGGTTTCCGCATAGATCTCCCTAAGATCCGACAGGTGTAAGTGACTTACACCGTCGGATCTTAGGCTGCAATTCCAGGCCGGCCGCTAGGTGGCGTTTCGTTTTTTTTTTTCACCCAACCAATATGCAAATGAGGATTTCCCCCCGATTCAGAAACGAACGCCCGGCGCTTTTTTTTACGTCGTTTGCGTTCGGCTTTTCCCGACGGATAGTTACCCCTGCTATATGCGGCGTATCCTATGTTAAGTATGGCCGTCGTTCCCGGGTCGAATTTTGAATTTTTTACGTCGTTTGCGAATACGGATGGCCGTAATTTACGTTTACGTCAAAACCAATGACGTCCTAGCAAAGTAATTTGGAGCAATGCACGCTGGGAAATTTAGCGGAGTGCACAGTTCGTTCGGCGCGGGGACGCGCCTGATTTAAATTCTACACGCCTCCTAGCCGTGGAATTTGAATTCCGCCGAGGGATTTACAATCCACCGGCGCAACTTTAGAGGCAAGTGCTTTCTGAATACAGCACTTGCCTCAAAAACTTGCGCCGGCGGATCGTAAATCAGATAGGTTAGCGGATCTAAAGATCCGCTAACCTATCTGAATCTAGCCCAGTATGTTTTGGGGATTTTAGGTAATTTTTAATTTGTGCTAAAAATTAGGAAAAAAATTGCCCCAGTAGCGAATGGGTTAATCAAGGGACAAACATCAGTATGTAGCCATAAATGTATCCATTTGTTTATGTACATTACTAGTTCATATCTTTATTGTTTAGGCTATTGCTACAGAAGGAAGATACTGGAAGAGGAGGATAGAGATTGTAGTCAGAGAATACCACAAGTGGAGAACCTATTTTAAGAAAAGGGTAAGGCTTTACATTTTTGTTCTTTACTTTAGCATTTTTAACCTTATTCAACATAAGTTTTATGTGCAGTAATTTGTTGCAACCAGTTGATGAACTTGGATTGATCTGACTTCAGCAGAATTTTGACTGTCTGCCATTGATTAGCGCCCTGAAGATTTGTCACTTGGGAATTGGAGACCTTTGTTCAAATAGGGCTGCTAGTCTTCTAACAAGTTTTGAGTGCTGTGTGAGCTTGGCGTTTTCGTAATGCCAATACATTTTAAAACCATATAGTGACAGTACGCTACTCTAGTTTGTCTGTAAGAAGTATGATGAAATGGACGTGTTGGTAAGGCCCCTTACACACTGGGGTGTGGTCACTTTACCAGCGTATTTGTGGAGTTATTCTGCGCTTTTATTACCCGCTAGTGGTGCTTTGGTGGCGGCATAGCTGCGGTGCCCATTCATTTCAATGGGCAGGAGCGGTATACACACTGCTCCAAAGATGCTGCTAGCAGGGCTTTTTTTCTCTTTCGTTCATTGATGGACCAGTTGATGAACTTGGATTGACCTTATTCTTGACCTTGGGGTTATATACCTTCCCATCAGGAGAGGACTAGGCAGAATTATGTAACGCATGAAAAACGGCAAAGCTGAACAGGGCGGTCCCAATGGTTATAATCCCCCTCACACTGCATCCAGCAGCTCAGTTTTTTGCTGCCTAGTATAGGAGTAGGTCCTGTCTCCCGGTTGGGACTATTGGTCCTGGGATTTTTTTTTCTACTTTTTAGATCCTGTGATCTACTATCAACAGCCGGCTGGGTGACAGGCTGGATAATATAGATCCTGGTAATCTCCCCAGCCCGGCCATCGAGCGTAAGCAGACCTTTAGCTACGCGCTGCGTCAGCCACGTCATGCCCTGTTAGCTCACCGGCCACCCCCGGAGCAATATGCTCCGGACACACATGACTGGGCTACTGCTGTCCCAGTTAGTGTGCCATGGCCGACAGCCACTCCGTACCGCTCGGCTGATGGGTCTGTCCGGAATGCGTCCAGCAGGACGGTAAGTACGGTTCCATCTGTTTCGGCAGGTTGGAACAGCTGGGCATTCCTGGGGAGGTTGATTTAGGGGGCCCCTCCACTCTCCCTTCTCTCCCTGTCCTTTCCCTCTTCCCCACGCTCTGTGGTGGCTGGGCCTGCGGTGTACCTGATGGGGTTCCTCCAGGGAGTGGCGCCGTATCCTGGCTGGGGGCTGCGCTGTATGCTCGGGTCCGTTCTCCAGAGGATGGGCGGTGTTTCTGGTTAGGTGAGGTTTCAGCGTGTTCACGGCCTATTTTTTCATTAACTCAGAACGGCTGTTGGCCATTTTGGTGTAGCCCACGCACTCTTTTACTGAGGCGGCTGGCGGCCATTTTCTTGTAGCCACGCTCTATTACTGAGGTGGGCGTTTTCTTGTAGCCCCAGCTTAATTTTTGCCTCTAGCGCTGGGTATGTTCCTTCTGAACGGTGCAAACAGCTTAGAATGCCTCGGCCTACAGGAGAGAGGGGTCGGGGTGATGAGTCCTTTGGGGGCCCCTCAGTCAGGGCAGCTAGAAGGGTGGACCTTTTTTGTGTACCTTTCCTTTATTTCCTTTATTTCCTAAAGAGTTGTCAGGCGAATGTGGGTCAGCATGGCGTCAAACTGGCGCTTCTTCCCCAGACTTCCTATGGACGTCTTGTCGGTGGTCCTGGAGTCCTTTGTTGCCAGGGTAGAAGCGGTGTGCGGATGCAAGGGGGGGTAAACACCCCCTCCCCCCCACCATCTTCTGGGGAAAGCTCAAATTAAGACTCGGGCCTTGCTGTGGCACACGACCCCTGTTCTGACGTGTCAGAGGATTCGGACCAGAACCATTTGGACAGTGAGGATGACGCTGTGTCCGCTTCAGCACGGGAAAGGACGCTTGTTGGGAGCACTTATCACTGCAGTGCGGGAGACCCTAAAATTGGAGGATACGGCAGGTTGTCGGTCCCTTTTGGGTCCCACAAGCCGGCCCGGACTGCTATGTTTCCCTACCTAACTTATTTTGATATGTTTTTATATACAAGGAATGAAATGACCGCAGCGGGCCTTTTCAGTCCCAAAACTCGTGGCGGTCCGTTACCTCTTTGAGGAGAGTTTCCTGAAAAAAATGGACATCTTCCCGGACTGTGGACCCCCCCCCAGTCTCAAGGTTAAACAAAGGAACCACAATTCCGGTAGGGGGGACCCCCTGCTTTTAAGGACCCTGCAGACAGGAGGGCCAAGGCGGTGGCCCGGTCCATGTTCACGGTAGTGGGGTCAACATTGTGGCCAGTGTTGGCCATGGCCCTGGTGTCAGACACTTACCGAATGGGCAAAAATGTTGCACCACATGTTGGTAGAGCAACAGGCTTCCCGGTCTGCGTGGAACTGGCTGACCAGTTGGTGCATGGCCTTAAATATGTCTGCGATGCGGCCTTAGATACAGCTCCCTTGCTTTCCAGAGCCTCAGTATTGGCTGTGGCGCTACGTCACCTGATTTGGCTAAAATGCTGGTCCGCAGACCAGACGTCCAAGAAGGCTCCACGGAGAAAGGCTATTTGGAGCCTTGCTGGATGACATTCTTGAATGTCACTGGGGGTATGAGCACGCTGCTTCCACAATCCAGAAAAGGTAAGGAGCCAGGGCCCTCCTTTTCCGCTTAAAAGCGGGTTTTTTTGTTCGCCCGGGCCCACAGGTAAGCGTTCCCAGGCCGACAGGGTGCCAGCTGAGGGTCAAAAGCGTCCCTGGGTTCGCAAGCCAAAAAAGTCTGCGAAAAAATCTGCGACGGCAAAAAGGTTTGCCCCTGCCTGACTCTCGGGTGGGGGGTAGCCTTCAAAAGTTTGCAGCTCATGGGCCTCTTTCTGACCGGTGGGTCTGTGAAGTGGTTTCATCAGGCTACAAGATAGTTTTTCTTGCCCACCAAACACATTCTTTCCCTCAAACCTTCATTTTCTTCCGGCCTGTCAGAACGCCCTGTTTGGGGCAGAGCAGGACCTGCTGATGCGCAGGGGTGGTAGTCCCTGTTCCATCGCCAGAAAGGTTTCAGGGATTCTACTCCAATCTGTTTGTAGTCAAAGGACGGGGTCCGTCCAATCCTGGATCTCCAAGGCCCTCAACACTTTTGTAAAAATACAAAGGTTCAGGATGGAATCTGTTTGCTCTGTGGTCGCTGCACTCCATCCGGGGGATATACTGGCATCCTTGGACATCAAGGACATGCTTGCATGTACCCATATGCGTCAGGCATCAGATTTCTGTGGTTTGCAGTCGGGGACAATCACTACCAATTTGTAGCTCTCCCTTTTTAGCTTGACATCGGTGCCAAGGGTTTCACCAAGGTACTTGCCCCAATTCTAGCCTTGCTGAGGCAACGAGGGATTGCAATCGTGGGCTATTTGGATGACCTCCTTCTGAGAGCAGCTTCCTTCTCAATTAGAGTAGGATGTGGCGATTGCTAGTTGGACTCTTCGGGAGTTTGGTTGGGTACTAAATCTCCAGACATAAGTATTGGTGCCGACTCAACGCCTGGAGTACTTGAAATTGATCTGAGACTACTCAGCGGCGAGAGTTTTTCTCCCTTCAAACAAATTGCAGACTCTCCCAAGCTGTGGTGAAGAGCTTGGCATCCCGCAGGTGGTCGTCTCTAAGCTTTTGCATGCGAGTCCTGGGTCTCATGGTGGCCTCCGAGGCAGTACCGTATGCTCAATTCCACACCCGAGTCTTGCAAAAGGAGATTTTGTCAAAATGGGACAAATCTCCGTGGTCTCTGGATTGTCAAATCCGGGTGAGCGGCCTAGTCTGGGAATCCCTGATCTGGTGGCGGAGGTCTCCGGCCCTTCAGGCCAGAAGTCGTTCCTTCCTTTTCACTGGACGGTGATCACGATGGATGCCAGCCTGACCGGTTGGGGGGGTGTTTGGGGCGTACACGGACACAGGGTCGCTGGACGCAGAAAGAATCCCGGAGGTCAAACTCGCTGTTCGTGTCGGTAGCTGGTCCAAAGAAGGGCCTGGCGATCTCGTCGGCCACCATTTCTCGGATCAGACAGATCGTGGTCCAGGCTTGCGCCTTAAAAGGGCGGGCGCCTCCCTTTCCCGTCACGGCGCATTTGAGAAGGGCGATTGGTTCCTCCTGGGCTTTCCAACATCGGGCATCAGTTTCCCAGGTGTGTAAGGCGGCGACTTGGTCGTCTGTTCACACTTTCACTAAATTTTACAAGGTTGATGTGAGTGCATCTGCGGATGCTTCCTTCGGCCGCAAGGTTTTGCACGCGGCTGTTGCATCTCTTCCTGTTGAGGAGCTCTGGTTGTTTTGGGTGGAGGTTTGCTTGCTGTTCCCACCCCTCGTTTTTTTACACTGCTTGGGGACGTCCCTAAGGTCAAGAATAAGGAGCTGTGTCCGTCAATGAACGAAAGAAAATAGGATTTTTGTACTCTCCGTAAAATCCTTTTCTCTGAAGTTCATTAACGGACACGGGACCCACCCCTCCTATTTATACTTTATACTGCTTTTTGACGAACTGAGCTGCTGGATGTAGTGTAAGGGGCTACAACCAGTAGGACCGCCCCCTGGGCGGTACTGTTCAGCTTTTCTGTTTTTCATGTGTTGCATGATTCTGTCTAGTCCTCTCCTGATGGGAAGGTATATAACTCTAAGGTCAAGAATAAGGAGCTGTGTCTGAATGAACTTCAGAGAAAAGGATTTTACTGTGAGTACAAAAATCCTATCTCTTATGTCCATGGACAGACACAACTTCCTTATACTCTTGACTGTAGGGTTATGTCCCATCTATTAGTAGAGGACTAGGCAGACATGTTAATGGTTCAAACATGTAAACTTTAGCAAAGCTGAAACGGCCCCGCCCAGGGGGTGGTCCCTCTGGTCATAACCCCTCACACTGCCTGAGCAGTTCAGTTTTTTGTTTTTTTTTCTTCTGCCTAGTAGAAGGCCTACATCTCTGTGTGAAGAGATGGGGTGGCATCCACGTACATATTCTGTTTATAGGAGCCTGCTGTTTTTACAGCAGGGAGTAGATCAGACGCTTGCCTTAGGCACCATTAAGGGGCAGATTTTAGCTTTGGCTGTTTTATTTCAACGACCCTTGGCGTCCCACTCACTGGTGAGTACGTTTGTTCAAGGGGTTCGGTTGTTGCACGGGAGCACGCCTGCAAGGTAACCCCCTTGGGAGAGAGCTTCCCAGAGGGAGTTGGCTATTGCAGGGAGGAGCCGAGAGAGCCTCTGTGGGACCCCAGAAAATAGATAGATTTTATATATATATATATATATATATATATATATATATAATCTATCTATATCATCTTTTAGTACGTACCCCTTTACTCCCGTATATAACATTGGTAAAAATACTGTCCACTCCCTGGTCTGATCTAAATCTTGCCCCCCCCCCCCCCCCCCGGTTACTGAACGACCCTATACCGAAATTAAGAAAGAAATGTTGGCAAGGAAGACGGTACCCTGACCGTACACGCTGACTTTACCTAAATTGAGATTATCCACTGGACATCCCACTCAAAACCCCAAATTAATCCTCAAGGAATTTCATAAATTGTATACCAGATTGTATAGCCCACCGACCAAATATGTGCCACCTAAGGCTGACATGTTCTTTCGTGATATCTAACTGCCTAAACTTAACACTGGCCCACATGGAACTGATGGACAAAGACATTACTGAATCCGATTAAAATGGCTATCAAAACTATCCACCCCTCTAAGGCCCCAGGACCAGATAGTTTCACCAGCCATTACTATAGAAAGTACCAAGAAGTTCTTGCTCCCACTTATGTTTTTATTTTAATGACTTGAGACGGGGTAAATAAAACCCCCAGTCATGAGAACGCTGCCTATCAAAATGTTATACTGAAACCAGGTAAGGACCATGAGGACTGTACAAATTACCGCCTGATTTCCCTGATTAACGCAGATTTAAAAATATTAACTAAAGTACTGGCTCTTAGATTAAACACTTTCCTCCCACACTATATTCACCCAGACCAGGCTGATTTTGTTCTGAACCGACAGGCTTTGGATCAAACCCATAGCATAATAGACCCAATTTCTGTGGTCCAGTCCGATTGGGACTGCTATCGACCTAAACGAGGAATGCTGCTTTCGTTGGACATCAGAAAGCGTTTGATTCCCTCTCCTAGGACTATTTATTCAAAGTATTACTACGTTTTGGATTTGGTGAGCACTTTCTGGCCCTCCTTCAGACAAATGACACACTGTCTGCCTCATTTAATGCTTAGAGGGTATTTGTCCCAACCTTTTGCTATTAGGAGGGAAACTAGACAGGGATGCCCATTGTGCCCGCTCTTATTTGCTCTAGCCATATAGCCCCTGGCTATCAAGATTCGCACAAGTCAGGATATCCAGGGGATAGCATGCGGAGACTGAACACAAATGCCTACTCTTTGCCAATGACCTACTGCTGACTTTGTCATCACCAATCGCTTCCCTTCCCAATTTATAGGCAATCTTACAACCATTCTCAGATATCTCCGGGCTACACATTAACCATAGAAAATCGAGGGCATTTAACCTCATTGCAGAGCGCTACCCAGAAAACGCTAGAACAGTCCTACCAATTTCAATGGGAACCAGAGGCCCGTGCATACCTTGGGATACATTTAACCTCCTCAATTCAAACGCTATATAAAAAGAATTACCCTGCCCTGTTCAAGCGGTTGACTGAGGATCTAGCTTGATGACAGATCCCCCCCCCCCCCCCCCCCCCCCCATCATGGTTCGGCAGACTACACTCGAGAAAAATGAACGTGTTACAGAGGATACTATATTTCGTACTATACCTGTAACATTGGCTCGAAATGACTTCCAAAATAAAATCCTCCAGTTTATCTGGGGCGATAAGAGGCCTAGTGTGAACAAAGGTACAATGTACACTTCAAAGCAGAGGACTTGGCCTGCCTAATTTACAGAAATATTTCTATGCGGCCCAGTTGGCACAACTCTCTAGGTTTCACTCCCAACGACCCCAAGCTGTATGGGTGAATATGGAATCCTATTCCTGTCGTCCTGACCCAATTTTGCACATTATGTGGCTCCCAATGAAAGAGATTTATATTATGTCCTACTTTCTTTTTTGCTAGAAATCTGGGACAGACTCAAGGACTCAAAAATTCAAGTCCCCATAATACACTAGCACGCTATTGAAAAATAGACAAATATTAAATGCCACCCACGGAACGCTATAGATCTGCTCAGATACTTCATTATGTACAAACTGTAGCTCGTAAGAGTGATTTAACGACAATGACGCCCATAGAACTTTTATGTAGTCAATATGACAAAATCGGAGGTCACATATCTGAGATATATACTGTTTTGATATACTATTTTGATGCATGTCTCAACGAAACTGACTTGCATGATCCAATGGGAATGAGATTTACAGCAAACCCTTGATCTTGTTGAGATGCTATGTGGTGCAGGTCAGACTGGTCACCTTTGTACCTGGAGCCACCTCTAGTTGCTTCAGAGTATGTGGCCAGGTTGGTTCCACCTACCACATATGGTGGACGTGCCCCAAGGTCAGGAGATTGTGGATCAGGGTCTCCCCCAATAGTTAGATGGGCAGCTGGTTCTTCCCAGCGGGTGGAACAAACGCCGGTGCCAAGGTTTCGAGAACTTGCCTCAGGTTATATACACAGTGGTAGTGTCCAGTTTAAGATTCTTGATTGAGACAGGTACATATACCATACTTGAGTAGATGTGTTACAGCCCACATTAGGATGGGATAACGGTTTGTGTATGTTATACGAGGTGGTTTCCTCAAGTCTTTTAGAATATTTCATGTATGACTCTCCAAATGTGTTGTATACCGCGCAATGAAAAGATGAGATCTTTGTACCTTGTTTTGAAAAACTTTAATAATAATTATTGAAACCTAAAATCCTTTACATTTTAATTCCTTTTAATGGTAAACTGCCCTAGCCTGGGCTAAAAAAAAAATCAGTGTTGGGCCTTGTATTTTTATTTTATTTTTTCCAGGGTAGACGTTATGTCTACTCTGAAAATTGTTCAGATTATGTAGCTGGCCTTGATACCCAGAACCATTGAACCTTTTCATGAAATAACATACTGCAAATCTATTTAGTCTTTATCTTTACTGCCTTCCCATCAAAGAAGGAATTGTGGCTGGTGTTGTACATAATCACTCTGGTTTTATGCCAAGGATATTTCAGGCCAAGGGAAATGGGCAGCAATCTGTTATGACAAGGGATAACACCTGTGACTTTTTTTTTTTTCCCAGTTACAGAAACACCGAGATGAAGATCTCTCAAGCTTGGTCAAAGTGAGTAAAAGCTCTGTAATGCTCCTTGAGAACAAACTGGTTGTGCCAGAATGTGAGACGGATGTACTGATATTTGCTGGTGCTGTGCCAGGAATGTATTTCAACATTACCTGCACAACAGTCCTCTTGTTCAAGATTCACACCATGCCGTCTGTGCAGTCTTGCTAAATAACTACCCATTATGTGTTTTAGTGTCTCTTTAACAAATGTATTTGCACTTTGTACAGTACCCCCATGTACTTTATACATACCATAACAATCACTGCAAACCATAGGACTGGGGTAATTGATCCGATCTGGTTATTCATTGTAGACAATCACGGAGATGGACAAGGGTTTCTGTTGAAATCCTGAACATGCGACTATTGCTTGGCATAGGCAGGCATTTGATGGCCATTATGGCATTTATTATAAGTGACATCTGCAGATGTAAAATTACAGTAATGCATATTGCGGGGAGGTGATCATCTTGAAGGGGCTTCTAATATGAATAGATTTATTTATTGGGTAAATGGCCTTTCCGGGGGCCCAAAAAGAGAAACAAAATGTTATTAAAGCCATACAAAGACGAAAAGGAAATTCCTCTTATCGTCCATGGACGGACACAGCGCCTTAAATCTTGACAAGTGGGTTATGTTCTTGTTCATAGGAGGGTACTAGGCAGAACATGTTGGTTATCTTTAAAACATGTAACTTTAACAGAGTTGAACAGCCCCACCCTCCGGTCATAACCCCTCACCCTGCTGCCTAGCAGAGAAGGATGTGGCTCCCTTTTGGGCCCAGAGTCCTGAAGATTTTTTTTTATATTTTTGTGATTCTTCTATCAACTGCCAGCTGGGTGACAGGCTGGACAATATAGATCCTTGTCTCCCCAGTACGGCCTTCGAGCGTGAACAGACCTTAACTACGCGATGGGTCGACCACGGCATACCCCATGGCTCCAGGCAAGGAGGGTGGACTTTTCGGGTCTTTGAATTGGTCCCTGAGCTGTCAGTGGTGTACATGGAGTCAGTATCTGGTCCTTCCTCCCCAAACATGCCTGAGGTGGCAGCCAGTGCCCCTGCACCTGCGGTTCCCATGGACACTTTGTTGGCTGTCCTGGAAACAACTGTTGCTAGGGTGGAAGCAGCACAAGGGCGTAAGGGGGTGGTATTAAGCACCATCTCCCGGGGAATGCTCTGGCTTGGACCCAGGCCTGGCTGCGGCACAGGACTTCGGTTCTGGGTTGTCAGAAGATGTAGACCAGGACCTTCCTTGTCCTCGCAAGAAGGACCCCTCGTCCGGGTCGGTGCAGGACTGTGTGCTTGTCAGTGCGCTTATCACTGCTGTAAGGGACTCTCAAGCTGGGAGGTGCAGCTGAGGCGTCCGCAGAGGGGTCCGTCTCTTTGGGTCGCACAAATCCGACCGCTCTGTTAAAGTTTTTCCCTATATCTTCTTTGAGGTCATAGATGAGGAATGGGAAAAGCCGCAAAAGTCCTGTGTGGTCCCTCAGCGCCTGGCGGTCCGTTATTTTTTTTAAGGTCAGCCTTTTGAAAAATATATAATATATTATCCCCTATTTTGTAGAAATGTGTGTGTGTGTGTGTGTGTGTGTGTGTGTGTGTGTGTGTGTGTGTGTGTGTATATATGTGTGTATATATGTGTGTGTATATATGTGTGTATATATATAATATATATATATATATATATATATATATATATATATATATATATATATATATTTATATATATATATATATATATATTTTTATATATATATATATATATATATATATATATATATTTTTATATATATATATATATATATATATATATATTTTTATATATATATATATATATATATATATATATTTTTATATATATATATATATATATATATATATATATATATTTTTATATATATATATATTTATATATATATATATATTTTTATATATATATATATATTTTTATATATATATATATTTATATATTTATATATATATATATATTTATATATTTATATATATTTATATATTTATATATATATATATATATTTTTATATATATATATATATTTTTATATATATATATATATTTTTATATATATATATATATATATTTTTATATATATATATTTTTATATATATATATATTTTTATATATTTTTTTTGACTGAGACGTTATGGAGGACACGTTTGACACCATTTCGGGACCATTGTCATTCTTACAGCGATCAATGCTATAAAAATGCACTTTTTACTGTAAAAATGACACTGGCAGTGAATGGGGTTAACCTGTAGGGGGCGCTGAAGGGGTTAAGTGTGTCCTAGGGAGTTCTTCCAACTGTTAAGGGGCGTGGCTACGAGTGACACATCACTGATCGCTGCTCCCGAAGGGGGAGCATTCGATCAGTGACATGTCACTAGGAAGAACGGGGAGATGTTGTGTTTACACTGACCTCTCTCCGTTCAGCTCTGTGACACGATCGCAGGACACAGCGGACATCGAGTCCACGGATCCCGCTGGCACGGTTACGTAGCTTTTGACAGCGGCACGTACGACCATATGGCGCAAATTAAAGGGGACATACCTGTACGCCCATTTGCCTGTTTGTACCATTGTCAACGTAAATCTGCATGCGGCGGTCCTTAAACGGTTAAGCTTTTTTTTTTCTTTTCTTTTTTTGACAACCTTTGTACAACAAGTGATATTTATTAATAATAATATTAGTATTCCATATAAAATGCATGTTTGTTTATATTTTATAGCAGATAATTTCATTATTCATTATTATTATTAACAGGCTTCTAAATGTTTGCAGGATGATGATCTCGATGCTGCGGTGCCAATGGAAGAGGAGCCTCTCCTGGACATGGAGATGCTTATGGCGGAGTTCAGTGACACTTTATTTTCTACTATTTATTCACATCAGCACAACCCAAAAGAGATTGGTAAGTACTATCCATAGGTTTTATTGCACATTAATTCTTGAAGACATGCACACAGGTATTCTGCAAAGTCTCAAACACTTTTTTGGTTGGTTAATATTTTGCAAGATGAACAATGTCTGATGCTATATATACTCATAGTTACCATGACTTCATCATTGCATGGGTTTTAAGTGATACTAAAGTCTTTAACAAACAAAGAAAAAAATGTTTACCTGCTCTGTGCAGTGGTTTTGCATAGAGAAGCCCAGATCCTCCTCAGGTCCCCTGCTGGCTCTCTTGGCCTCTCCCTCCTGCCGAGTGCCCCCACAGCAAGCGGCTTGCTATGGGGGCACCCATTCAGACACAAACGCGCTTCCATCCCACCCCCTTTCTCCTGATTGGCTCCCGCAGCATGTTAAAGTCAGTTGGCCAATGTCACCGCTGCTGTGTCTCAGCCAATCAGGAGGGAGAGTCCCGGATGGCCCGAGGCAGTTGTGCACATCGCTGGATCGAGATGGGGCTCAGGTAAGTATTAGGGGGCTGAGAGGGGTCTGTTACACACTGAGGGTGTGTTTGTTTTTTTGATGCATCAAGATAAACTTTCTGCCTTTTTTAGCATCACTTTAAAGTGTTCTCTGGGCTGTACAGTGTAGCTGCCTAGTGTCTTATCTGTTATAAAGCCATAGCATTGCACATCTAGTGCTACTGAATAAAGCCCAACTGATCTTTTTGGCCTTGTGCACACTGGATGTTTTTACAGATGCTCTTGGGGGCATCTGCAGGTGGTGTGTGTGTTTTTTTTTTTTTTTTTTTTTTTTTTATTCTTCACATCACAAACACAAGACTTGCGTTTCTAGTGGTTCCATTGAATTCCATTACCCACAAATTGCAGGAAAAAAGTCCTCGACCCTTTTTCAAAAACGCCCTGCCCGCAAAACACATAGATGTGAACTTGTACCATAGGAAAACATGTTAAATAGACTAGTGCGTTTCTGCAAACTGCAAAACACACTAAACGCATAAATGTGAACCTAGGGTAAAAGCTTGTAAATGGCTTCTGCAGTTCTTCTGATGGGAAATTTCCTGGCAGTTATATAATGGTGTCCAAACACTGCAATCCAGAGGCATGTTGGCTTGTTTATAACACAAGTAAGTCCCCTTTCACACTTATACGACTTGTCTCACGATTTTGGACTGCAAGATCGTATGACAAGTCATTCTCCATTATTTTCAATGACTACCATTCATACTGGCACGACTTTAAGTTGTGCCTACTTCAAAGTGGTCCGATTTTGATGCCACTTAACACAGGCATTCATTGAAATCGCGGCAAAATCGCGGCCGCGAAATCGCAGTAAAATCGCGCGACTTTGAAGTCGTACAAGTGTGAAAGGGGGCCAAGGGTGTTGTGGTAGGTTGTGTGACCTTTTGAAGAACATGGTCTGTCATTGCTGACTTATTTCTGAAAATAGGCTAGCTCTTCTGAGCCAGTTGGTTGAATACTTTTGGACTCACTGTTGTGAAGCAGGAAATCGCATCAATGTGAACCTTGGCTTAATGTGGTTGTATTCCCAGTGAGGGGACTATCTTCAGGTAAAACAGATTACTAATCCTCCTACATAATTTGTACCTGTCTATATGCAGTCTTCTCTCTACATCCATTTAACGTCCAGAATTTTTATAAAGCTTGTCTGGTCATTCAGAAAAAGCGGAGACCTGAAGTTGCAACTCTGTAGAGCTCAGTGAGGGGAGCTCTAAGAGCTGATTAGATCGAAGGGACACGCCCCCTTAACACAGGAACAGAGCTGAAGCTGTCAGTCAGCTGGAGATCCCTCCCATGTCACCTTTTTGTCCTCTTGGTGTCAGGGAAAACTTGTCAGCATTCATGCTGATGGCAGAGCAACAGGGCAGCATACGGAAATTACACTTGGTGCTCTTAATTGAGACAAGTACACGCTACAAAATTTTCATAGTTAATGTCTAAGGTTTTCAACCACTTTAACAGGGCACATAAGAGGGCCAGGAGAACGGTAAGGAACACCAGGTGATGTGGATGCAGCTCCTTTGAGATTAGATCTAGAGATCCTAATGCACATATATAAAACAAACACAAGACTCAATATAGGTGTAGCGTTTTTTTATTAAAAAGAATAAAAGGCAATAAAATGCACGCACTCAAAAGTAAATCAAAGCTTGTCATAAACCCATAGAGACCTCCATAGAATCACTTTGAGGCTGCAGAGCTCTGCAAGCAAGTGGCTGGCTGGGGCATAGGCAACAGCGGCTTCCAGGAGTAGCAAGATGGCTGCGGTTCCAAACCGCACCTCTCTCGGCTGGGTGATGAGTGGAGGGGGTGTTGGTACATGTTTCAGAGCAAGCAGGACCGCCCCTTTATCAAACCATAGGAAAGCATAACCAGCCTACTAACCTTTGCAGAAGAAAGCAGGAATGTTCGTTTCTACCAGAATGAGTAGTGGAGGTTTTCAAGGATCAATATGTAATGAATATACATAAGACGCATTTGTCCCGATGAAAGGTATAACTGCTTGTCCACTTCAAAAGTGAATCAATTGTGGGGTCTGTAACCTTATTTCTGAAATTATTTTCATAATTGGATCTGACTGTTTGCAATAAATAGATTTATTTGCCTCTTTCTAGCATGGCAGATGATCTATATAAGAACAAAAACAAATTTAATTGTGTTCTTTCTTTAACCACAGAACATTCAGGGAATGCAGATATGATTCAACCCGAGCTTTTTCCACTTCAACCAAACTTGGATTTGATGGACACTTTTGAATCTTTCCAAGGTAAGTGAATCTGTGGATTATGATTGATATTTATCTGTGGGGGAGTCTGAGCACTTGTTTTCACCTTTAATGCATCCTGTGAATTAAGGTGAAAAAAACACCTTGCTGTGCCTGGCCCCCTCGCCCCCCCCCCCCCCTTTACTTACCTGAGCCTTGAATTTCCGTGGGCATGATCCAAGTCATACACTTGGCAGCTATGGACAGCGAGTGTATGACACAGGAGTGCCCCCGCAAGCTAACCCCCTCGGGAGAGAGCCTCCCAGAGGGGGTTATGTATTGCGGGGGAGGAGCCGCGAGGGCTGCCATGGGACCCCAGAAGAGGAGGATCGGGGCCACTCTGTGCAAAACGAACTGCACAGTGGAGGCAAGTATTTGTGTGTGTGTGTTTGTGTGTGTGTGTGTATAGATCGGTAGATTATATTAAAAAAAAAAATGAACCCATAGTATCACTTTAATAGCCATGTGACCACATCCTAAGGTGGCGGAAGTCAATATATACAACATTTCTTGTGGTTTTTATGAAGTCGTTTGCAGGAGAGACCTAAATCGTTTCTATAATAATTTTAAAGTGTACACTTCTTTTTTTTTTTTTTTTTTTGCAGCCAAATTGGCGATGCCATCTACAATATATTTGCTTCAAGTCCCCATTCACATAGTTTACCTTTTTTTTTTTTATTTTTATATGCTGTATTCTGGACCCTCCAGAAAGGAAAAAATCTTACATAGTTCTTTGTTAATGAGGGGCCTGGGCAGCTGTATTTGTTATAAGTAGCCCTCGGCTCTGTTACACTTTGCAGTGTTTAATACAGCAGTTTGTAATTTGCCCATTTCTAAAATGCAGACCTTGGTATAGAACTGGTGGTACTTGGTAATCGTCAGGCAGAACTGACAGGTCATGTGACCGATTCTTCCTGCTGTTTCTTTTTATTGCAGTCCACCAGCTTTGATGTGCCAGCCAGCAAAGTGCTATTTTGTAAAGCACGTCAATTTGCTTTATAAATGTGCGAGGCTGCAATATGACATGCCATTTGTAAAGTTCCCCCCTTCAGGCCCAGCTTTACTACTTCAGAACCCCCAGCAAGTCTTACACTTACCTGTGCTCACTCCTCTTGAGATCTTCTACATGAGCTGCACAACCCCTTTACCAAGAGTCTCCCATCTGGACTCTGCTTCTCCTGTGCATGCTCACAACATTCTCATTTCATTCCAAGAGGAAGGACAACCATATCTGTTGCCAGGTGGACAGACCTTGAAGAGGAGGCTGTGTACCGATAAGCAGCCTGCTCAGGAAATTATAACACGTTCAAGGGGTGCTGAAGTTAGAGTATGGACCTTTTTAAAGATTTAAAGTGTTACTAAACCCAGGAGCCTGCATTCACCATATCTGGTCTCCCACAGTACACAGAACATGGAAATGCAATTATTTTAGTAAATATAAATTGGCAAATACCTTTTCTCATCAGCAGTATATAACAGTCTTGTGATTTCTATCCCAATTTTTTTTTTTGGGGACTTTGAGTGAGGTACAAGACACGTGGTAGGAGAAATTGTAAAATTGTTTAATTGGCATATATACAAATGCATACCTCCTAAACATATGATGTATGGTTGAACATGAGTATTTATGTACAAAGTGATGGCATACAAAAAATGTATGCATGCATCTGAAATCGCATAGTATGCCATGGAAGCAATTATAAAAAGCCAATGCTTAGAATAACGGATACAAATGGGTTACAAGATAAAAATGAATCAGTTTAGATCAAGCTATGTGTTGAACATGATGACATTGATGGGCTTGGCGTGTTTTGTGGCCAGTCACCACTCATCAGGAGCAAGCACATGGCATATCTGGAAAAAATGAAAAAAGATACCAAATGGGATCTAATGTTTTGCCCAGATGGTAAGAAACAAGGCGAGTATAACCAGCATGCTTTACTGCATATACCAGGGGTGTCCAAACTTTTTTCAAAGAGGGCCAGATTTGATGAAGTGAACATGCGTAAGGGCCGACCCTTTTCCCTGACATTCTTTGAACCATTAAAATTCGGTCTAAGTGTGTTTGCCTGAGCACTAATACACTGCCCAACAAGAATTCTCTTGCCTTTGTGGCTGTGTGTGGTGAAGAGATGAGCTTGGCGTGTTATTTGGATATACCATATTTATCGGCGTATAACACGCACCTTCACTTTAGGTGGGAAGTTTCAGGAAAAAAATGTAAATAAAAAAAGTGAAGCAAAATAAGGGTCCTTGCCCGTCAATGCAGCCTAATCAGTGCCCATCTGCAGTCTCGCCATTGCCATGAATGCAGCCTCTCCATTGCCATAAAAGCAGCCTCTACATTGCCATGAATGCAGCCTGATCGATGCCCATCTGCAGCCTCGGAGTGGAGGGGGGGCGGGACGAGCACCAACAGATTACATACAGGAGAATCTCCTGTTTACACAGCAGCCTCTTTGATACAATGTCCTGCCTCTTATGATGGACAGAGGAGTCGTCCAATAGCAGCCCAGGAGACGGGACTTCCTATTACAGATGCCGCCGAGTAAACAGGAGATTCTCCTGTATGTAATTAGACAGCACTCGTTCCCCCCTCCCTGTCCCCTCCGAGGCAGCGCCGATAAATACAGTATATATCCAAATGACCAGGGGGGCCACATTAAACTGGAACGGGGGCCGCAATCGGCCCCCGGGCCGGACTTTGGACATGCCTGGCATATACAGACTGATTCTACTGTTGTGTGTTTAGTAACACTTTAACTCCAGAAAAGGGTTATCCTTTAGAACTATATACCTAAACTTTGAAAGATTTGCCTTTTTTCTATTTTTGTGGATGTATACTTCCCTGTGTACCTGACTAAAGCATTGCAAATATAGAGACAGACTTATTGTATGGGGTTTTTTTTTTTACCTAGGGTATACATACCCTTTGGCATTATGGGAACCAAATCATGAGGGGTATGGTACTAAATTGTTAAAAGGCCCACTCGCACAAACCACCATCTGCTGAATCTTCAATTAAATGGGGTGCACAGCAAACTAAAAACAGATCATGCATGCAGAATTTTTTGGCATTGCAAAGCACGTGGGCTTCAGTTTAGAGTGCATGGCTCATTGCACCAACATTCGACCAGGGCAATAGGCGCCTACTGGGCCTTCCGACATCAAGCATCTGTCTCACAGGTGTGTAAGGCGGCGACCTGGTCGTCCGTTCACACTTTCACTAAGTTTTACAAGGTTGACGTGCATGCATCTGCGGATGCTTGCTTCGGCTGCAAAGTTTTGCAGGTGGCCATTTAAGGTTACAACTCCTCCGTTGAGGAGCTCTGTTTGTTTTTGGGGGTAGTTGGTTTGCTTGTTTTACCCACCACTCATTTTTTGGCGGGGGTGTTCTGCTGTCGGAAATGACATCTTACATTAAAGTGAGAAGTGGGGGGTGCTGATTTCTTACCTTTTCTCTCATGCAGCCAGCGAGTTGAAAAGCAGGAGCCGAAAATGACTTCTCACTAGGCGGGGCCTCTAGTAATTTGCGGGGCCCTAAGCGACTTGCATAGTGAGCCTATTGGGCGGATCGGCCCTGCACCCCCCTCACACTGCAGTTCCCAGTGTCCTGAAAGGGCAGGACTAGCTGTGGCCAGGTGTGGATTAACAAGCTATAGGCCTATAAATTGACTGACCATGCTGATGTCCACACCCTTCATTTTTCTTTTCACCCCACTATAGTACAAGCGGGTACACTGCTCTAAATTCAGGAGTAGTGCAGCATTGTTGCTGCCACAGCATCAAAGGTAGCTGAATTAGGTGGACTTCACTGGCAGGATCAACAGGTATTTGTGGGACTTCGCAGGGGGATGAAGAGAAAACTAAGTGCAGATGAACTTCTAATCTTTTTACTTTAACCACATGGTGACCAGCCGCAATCCTCTGTGGATGAGTGGCCTGTGTAGACAAAGCAACATACTGGTACGTCGCTGTCTACTTCCAGGTTTAGGATGCACCCCTACCCAGCTCCTGCTATGATTATACGATTCATGGCTGGGACATGCTGATCAGCTGTGTACAGAGGCGATTCAGTTTGCATGTGTTGCGCTTTACAAGTTTCTCACTCACAGCCCAGAGCTCTGTGTTGATATTCAACAGTGAGCTTGGTACAGAGAACCATCTCTGTATTTCTCATCCCTGCAAAGAAGGAATGAGAAAATTGGCAATCAGTTGGTAAAAGCAGCACACTGTATTCACATTACACATTGTTCGTCACATATTTAACACCTTGATCGCCCATGTTAACCCCTACCCAGCCAGTGTCATTAGTACAGTGACGTGTATATTATCGCTGTAGTCATGTCACTGGTGATGTCCGTGGCAATTGGTTCACCCCAGTGTCAAATTTTCCACCGCACTCCCATTCTAAACCATTGATCTCCGCCTTTTAGTATATATATATAAAATCAAAGACCTGTAGCAGAATGCATTTCGGGCAAACGTTTTTTCTTATTTGGATAGGTTTTTATAGCCGAAAGTAAAAAACAATTACTTTTCTTTATAAAATATCTGTCCTTTTCTTTTTTTTATATTGCAAAAAAGGCAAACAAATACCACCAAAGGAAAGCTCTATTTGTGTAAAAAATTATATAAATTGTGTTTGGGTAAAGCGCTGCATGACCGCACAATCGCCAGTTAAAGTAGCGCTGTTCTAAAGGGCAAAAAATGGCCTGGTAATGAAGTGGGTAAAATCTTCCGGAGCTGAAGTGGTTAAATTGCTTTTGCATTAGAACTGAATGTATTCAAGTTACCATATATAAATATCTAATTTTTTATTTATTTTTCCCTTTTTTAGATCTTTTCTCTGGCAACCGTCTGCCATCTTCTTTGTTTACTTCTGCCTCTTCTGTACCTGCTGTCCCACTGCCTGACCCTGCTTTGCATTCCTGTAACCAGACAATGGCGGTAAGGATAAGCAAGTTAAAAGAATTAAGAACTTCAGTTGTGGGGTGTTTTTTTTGTTTTTGTTTTTTTGTTTTTTGACTCGGCAGCTACAAATACTATAGCTGCTGGCTTTTCAAAACAATTAAAATAAATCGGGAACTTACCAGTGCATGGAGTCAAGCACTGTCCTTCCGCAGCCAGTTCCTCTTACTGCTGTGGGTTCCCATCACTGCCATCTTGGATTACGGGAGTTGACTTTGACTTCCTGATGAACAGCCGGTTCCCTGCTGAACTCTGCCACTCTCTGAATAGTCCTACAGCCTCCTGGGACATGTGATATGTCATGGGAAGGGGTAGGGCAAGGGTGTCTAACTTGCCTGGGCAATAATTGTAGTAGGCACCAATAAAATCTGTTCTCTGAGGGTCTATGGTGGGTCCACAAGAAACTAATTATAAAATTCTCTCTAGACTGCAAGGTGACCTTATTTTGCTGTTTTCCAGCCTCCTGGCTCGCCATCTAGCAACCTTGCACCTGTGAATCTTGATGAGGAGTTGATCCCATCCCCAGGTCCTCCTTCCATGCTTCCGCGAGTCCCTGAAGTGAGGAGGGAACGGGCATCCAGTCTGGGAAATATTTCTACTGTTCATGGACCAGTCAAGTTTAACTCGGACACTTCTATAAACAACAACCAGCATGGTTTCGTCCCAGTGTGCCCCCCTCCAGTTACGATTTTTCAGACGCCGCCTGGTCAACAAACGTTGTCTCGAAATCCTCGCCTGGCACCCCAGCCCTCTTTTGTTAGCCGGGACGCTGATAAGTTTCACATGTGTAATGCCTCAGTTATTACGCACACGGCCTCTGCCACCCTTACCCATAATCCTTCTGCAACTACCTTCAGTCAGAGCCAGAACCTTATTCTCACAACGCAGCGACACGTGCCTTGCAACATTTCAGTGCAAACTGCTGGGGTAATGCAACAGACTGCCCCCCAAACCCATGGGTACTTTACCATTTCAAGCTCGGGGGCTAAGCAGAAAAAGCAGCCTCCAAAAATTGTGCCTGCTCCTCAGCAAGAGACTGTATCTTTGCTTTTTACTCCTGGTAAGTGTTTGGGTTTCTGAGATTGCAGCCCTCAAGGGATTACTGTCAATCTGTTTATTTAAAAAAAAGTATGTTTTTTATGATTTAAATGAAATGTATAAAATGTACAGTTTGAAAGCTAAAATGAATGTTCTGCTACATGAAAATCCAGGCTGAGAATGCTGCCAACTAATCTGCCTTCTTACAGGATATGCACTACCATTTTTTCCTTTGTTTGGAGGGGCAAAGAAGTTTTATTCATGTTTCTTTTTTGGAATTCTAAGGGGCCCCTTTAATAGGAGCAGTATGGGCAAAACCTGGTTAAAACACCACGCATTAATTCATTGCAGTGTTTTTAGAATTGTGGCCTGTGCTTCCCTGGCTTGTGGACTCTGAAGATAGTGGCGTGCATTAAAACTTTGAGAGAAAAAAAAGCAGGATAGAGTTTGGTTGTGACTTTTGTCACATGGCTGGTATTGAGCCTGTATGAGTTCCTCCATAGCAAGTGGCTTGTTATGGGGACACTTGGAATGGAGCAGGAGCCAGGAGTTCCGGTACAGTTCCATTGTACAGAAAAGGCAACTATAACATGTTTACTTTCTGGCATTTCTCTCCTACATGTGAAAATCTTCATTTTTTTTTTTTTTTTTGCTAGAAAATTACTCTACAGCCCTCAAACATTATATATGCTTTTTTAGCAAAGACCCTAGAAAATAAAATTACGATTGTTGCAATTTATGTCACACGGTATTTTCGCAGCAGTTTATTTTTGGGTAAAAATATCAGATTGTACGCCAAGTAAATGGATACCTAACCTGTCGCACTTTAAAATTGCGTACACTTGTGTAATGGCAAACTATGATACTTAAAGATCTCCATAGGTGATGGTTTAAATATTTTACAAGTTATCAGTTTTGAGTTGGAGGTCTGGTGCTATAATTATTATTGCTCTTGCTATAACTCTTGCAACGATACCTCTCCTTGTAATGAGATTAGGGCATGACGGGTCCGCTTTATGGAGACATGTGAAGTCAATATGGAAAGCATGAGATTACTATTTTTTTTTTTTTTAATAAATATCTCCGCTTTCCAGGGGGGAAAAAAGGCAGTGTTTTACATCTGCCGGAGCCGGAAGTGACACCAGCCTCCCAGGATCATAGAGATGGTGCCTGTAAAAGCAATCCAGCCACTAGGCTGGCTTTTACAAGAGAGGAAATTCCTGTCTCAAGAGAGATTCCTGGGAAGATGCCTGTAGCTGCAGTGGTTAACTTTTTTTTTTTTTTTTGAGTGTTCATTCAATTTCATGATCGTTAGTGGGGTCAAATCGACATTCGCTACCAAAGTGAAAAAATTCAAGGAAGCAGGAAGGAGCGTTTTTGTTTTCTTGAATACAATGTTAACAGTTAATGTGTTTTTTGTTTTGGGGGGTGGGGGGGGGGGTCTTCACTCCAAAATTGATCGTCATCGAATGTACAGTACTGAGAATTTTCATATAAATGTATGCCAATCCATTAGTGTGCAGCCAGCTTAAAGGGGTTGTAAAGGTAAATCGGGACCGATTCCGAGTATTTGCGGGAGTACTTGTACTCCCGCAAATACCCCCGATACCGAAATAGAATACTTGCACCCCCCCGCCGTTACGCCGCATCCCGCCACCGTTACGCCGCATCCCCGCTGCCGCCGACTGGGTAATACAGGCGGGGAACATTACAGCTTTCATTTGAATAGCTGTAATGATTCGCGCCGCGTATAGACACTCCCCCTTGCTCGGGTGAACTGTCCAATGCCGAGCAAGGGGGAGTGTCTATACGCAGCGCGAATCATTACAACTATTCAAATGAAAGCTGTGATGTTCTCTGCGCGTGTTAACCAGTCGGCGGCAGCGGGGATACGGCGGGATGCAGGTAAGGGGGACATGGCTGGATATGGGGGGGGAGACATGGCTGGATATGGGGGGGGGGAGACATGGCTGGATATGGGGGGGGGGGGGAGACATGGCTGGATATGGGGGGGGGGGGAGACATGGCTGGATATGGGGGGGGGGAGAGACATGGCTGGATATGGGGGGGGGGGAGACATGGCTGGATATGGGGGGGGGGGAGACATGGCTGGATATGGGGGGGGGAGACTTGGCTGGATATGGGGGGGGAGACTTGGCTGGATATGGGGGGGAGATATGGGGGGGGGGACATGGCTGCATATGGGGGGGGGGGGACATGGCTGCATTTGGGGACACATTTAAAAAAAAGTATCGGTATTCGGTATCGGCGAGTACATGAAAAAAAAGTATCGGTACTTGTACTCAGTCCTAAAAAAGTGGTATCGGGACAACCCTACTAAATAGCTTCCTTTGCCTTAGTGTAGTCCTCCTTCACTTACCTCATCCTTCGATTTTTGCTTTTAAATGTCCTTATTTCTTCTGAGATATCCTCACTTCCTGTTCTTCTGTCTGTAACTCCACACAGTAATGCAAGGCTTTCTCCCTGGTGTGGAGTGTCGTGCTCGCCCCCTCCCTTGGACTACAGGAGAGTCAGGACGCCCACTAGCACACAGCTCCTTTCTCTATCTGCAATGTAGAGCGTCCTGACTCTCCTGTAGTCCAAGGGAGGGGGCGAGCACGACACTCCACACCAGGAAGAAAGCCTTGCATTACGGTGTGTAGTTACAGACAGAAGAACAGGAAGTGAGGATTTCTCAGAAGAAATAAGGACATTTAAAAGCAAAATGGAAGGATGAGGTAAGTGAAGGAGGACTGCACTAAGGTAAAGGAAGCTGTTTGGGAGAAAAAATTGTACCTTTTACAACCCCCTTAAGGCTCGTTCACACTGGAATGCAGTGCGGGAGAGGCCGCTTTCCCGTACGCTTCCCGCACAGTATTCCAATCTCGCTGCCCTTGCGATCTGCTGCGGGGGTCAGTTAAAAGTTAGCTACACCCCAAACGCAGTGCATTTGCCCACACCGGCTCGGAAGGTACAAAAGTGCTGTGCCTTTTAAAAAATCCTGCCTGAACTTTGGTGAGCAGCGATTTCCGCCCATTCAAAATGACGAATCGTGCAAATCATCAAGCATGATTCAAATGCAGTTAGTGTGAACGGGCCCTTAAACTTGTTAAAGACTTGGTTATTTTACACCTATAGTGTAGTATGTGTACACATGTGGTGAATGCTATTGGCTGTTCTGCTTGAACAGTGTATGCTTAGACGTTAAATTCATATTGTGGGATTAGCATGCACATATGCAGGTATTTCCATTGTCCCTTACACAATGTGGAAGTTTGGCTGAGGCCCTGGTGGCTGGAGCTTGACCTGGAAGTACATTTATGTATGGTTCAGTCTCTTCATGTGTCGTTGGCCTTGGTGATATTTTGCATTAACAATGGGGTGCTTATGTGTGACAGGTGTGCTGCAAGAAAACTGTTGCCCGTGGCAAACGCTTAAGGCCCACGGGCGGCTGTTCTGCCGCAATTAAAAGCATGTTTGTTTCTTTTGAAATTCAAGACTCCAGGCACAGCGATCAGCTGCATTTGTACACTGCGATTAGCTGCGTTTACATGCAGCTGCATTTAGCTGCGGTTGGCCATTGTCATCCCCATAGCAACCGTTTTTATTTTGATGTGCTTCCTGTTTCTTTTTCTTTTGTTCGCGCTGCTATCCGCAGCTGACACAGTGCACTGCGATTACCTGCAGGTATGTGCAGATAGCTGTGCAAAATCGGTCCTGGACGCAGTCAAATCTATTTTTTCTATCTGCACCAAACCGCATGTAACAAAACTGAAGCTAAACGCAGTGTGTGAATGGGGCCATAGGAAAGCATTGTGTGCGTTTTTAACTGCAGTAGATAACTTGAGAATCCTCAGCTAAAAGCACAATTCTATCCTTCCGTGTGAAAGGGTCCTTGCGTAGCCCTGCAGTCCACTTATTCCGATTTACACGTGGCAACAATGTTTTCATCTTGGCACATTTTTACACACAAGACCCATAATCCTACGTGTGTGTAGTGACACCTAGTGGTAGTTTATGTTCATGAATTTGTGTAACAGAGTTAAAGGGATTGTAAAGGTTTTTTTTTATTTTCTAAATGGGTTACTTTAAGCTAGTGCATTGTTGGTTCACTTACCTTTTCCTTCCATTTCCCTTCTAAATGTTTTCTTTGTCTGAAATTCTCACTTTCTGTTCCTCCTCAGTAAGCTGTTCTAAATGACTTTCCACCGCTCGGATGATGGTGAAAAGCTTACTGAGGAGAAACTCAAACAAAGGGGGAAAAAAAAACATTTAGAAGGGAAATCGAAGGAAAAGGTAAGTGAACCAACAATGCACTAGCTTAAAGGAACCAATTTAGAAAATAAACAAACCTTTACAACCCCTTTAAACGGGTTGTAAAGGAATTTTTTATTTTTTTTCATAATAAGCATCCTTTACCTGCAGACGTTTCTCTTTTCACTTCCTCATTGTTTGTTTTTGCTCAGAAGTTGCTCTATTTCTTCTCTGTTCTGTTCACTTCCTGCTTGTCTGATTTTACTGACCACCGTGATGGGAGGCTTTACTGCGGTGGTCAGTAACGTGCTCACCCCCTCCTGGGAACTATATCTGTGCGACAGGACGCTCTCTACGTGTTAGAGACCTCAAGGAGATGTGAATTGCTGGGTGTGCCGCAATACATACTGGGAAATGTAGTTCTTGCATGAATGAGCGCCGTAAACCAGGAAGTGAATGAAAGAACAGAAACTAGAACGCCGGGGGTGATATAGATGAAGGAATTTAATAGGTATTTACTTGTTTTTTTAACAGAATCATTACACTATTCTGTCTACCTGGCAGACATTAATTTTAGGCAAAAATTTTTTTTTCCCTTTACAACTCCTTTAGAGCTCAACTATACTCAAGTAGCTAATTGCATGGATACGGTTTAACCTGCCAAAGGATTTGTAATTCAGCCAGTTTTGTGATCCAGCGACTCTTGCCAGGCAGCACAGCCATGTCCTTGACCTTTGCTTCAGCCGTAGCTCCATTTAGTCAATAACAGACTTCATACTGGAGACTGAGGTCATCCCTTTGTTTACACTGTGATCCAGGGCACTTGTGCAGGCTCACTCCCGAGCTGCTCTGTCTGCCTCTATTGACACTTGGCCACACCCCACGCTACCTCATCTCAAAATTTGATTGACAGTAGGAGCCAATGGTTGTAAAGACTAAATAGTTTTTTACCTTCATGCATTTTCTGCATTAAGGTAATATGCACCCTCTGGCTCGGGAATGCACATGCAAGGGTGCCCCTTAACAGCTGGCTTGCTGAGGAGGCACTTGGAAGAAGCAGACAGAGGATTGCAAAATAGGCGGTATATGACCACCTGTGCAATATCAGGGCACAGAGTAGGTATGTATAACCTTTTTTTTTTAAGCAAAAAACCTAACCTTTTACTATTGCATTAACTTGCACTGTTGGATACTAGCTAAAAAATACATAAAAATATCAGTTTGTAGACGTTGTATAACTTTTTTGCGTAAACCAATCACTATACGCTTATTGGGATTTTTTTTATTTATTTTTTTTACCAAAAAACGTAAAGCACAATACATTTTGGCCTAAACTGATGAAGAAATTAGATTTTAAAAAAAAGAAAATATTGGGTATGTTTTTATAGCAGAATGTAAAAAAAAGTCTAAATTTTCAGCCTTTTAGTGCAAATAACCTGCAGAGGCGATCAAACGCCACCAAAATAAAGTTCCATTTGTAGGGAATGCATACATTTTATTTGGGTACATCGTTGCACAACCGCTCAATTGTCAGTTAAAGTAACGCAGTGCCATATCTCAAAGGCCTGGTTGTGAAAGGAGAGGGGTAAACCTTCTGGAGCTGAAGTGGTTAATAAGCCCTTTGTAGAGTAGTGTATTATCCCAACCTTTTTATAGAGAACTGTTCTTGTTCAGCAATCTGACACTTAATTTGTAAAGGCTTGTGGAAGAATTCAGACAGTGACCGAGGGCACAGTCATGTCTGTACTTATGTAACCTGAAGCTACATATTTTATGTAGTATAAAGGCCAGAGATCACTGAGGGAAGAGGCTCCCGATGTACTTGGAAGTAAAGATGCTGAAACTAGTGCTGGTGCCGATTACAATAAAGGGTGCGCCAACAATGGATGTATCTGATCCTTCCTAGTCTTCACCAGAATATTTAAAATCAACTTTTTAGGTACAAATTCTGCTTTTAGTAGCTGAATTTATCAATACTTTTTTAAAGTGGAGGTTCCACCTGAAAAAAAAAAATTTCCACCAGAAATCTAAAAAAGGAAAAAGAAAAAATGTTTTACTTGCCCTAAATAGCTGTTGCTATGCGGAAGTGCCGAATCTGCCTCTTCATCCTCCGGCGGATTCTCTTCTTCCTCCTACACTGGGTGTCTTCTTGTGAATGGGGCGCGCTGCATTCTGGGAACTGTGTGTGTCCCAGAAAGCAGCCAGCCCGTTCACAAAGCGCCGCGCTGATCGCGCATGCACAGTAGGAAACGGGCAGTGAAGCCGTACGGCTTCACTGCCAGTTTCCCTTTCTGTGGAGCTGCCAGGATCGGCCTCGGCGGGGGCCGACATCGCTGGCGGCTAGGACAGGTAAGTGTCCTAATTAAAAGTCAGCAGCTCCATTGTTATTAGCTGCTGACTTTTAATTTTTTATTTTTTTTTTGTAATGGAACCTCCGCTTTAAATGCTCCTGGTAAATGCTAACAATGACAGGTGATGTAGGAACTAGGGGCGCACTGAATGGAAATTTTGGTACTGAAAATGGATAGACTAGGCCAGGGATATGCAATTAGCGGACCTCCAGCTGTTGCAAAACTACAAGTCCCATCATGCTTCTGACTCTGGTGTCATGCTTGTGGCTGTCAGAGTCTTGCTATGCCTCATGGGAATTGTAGTTCTGCAACAGCTGGAGGTCCGCTAATTGCATATCCCCGGACTAGGCCGAAAACAGATACCGAAAATGACCGATTTTAAATAATTATATTTTTATATGTATTCAACTTTTTAATATCAATTTTAAACTCATATGAATTTGGCCATTATTGGCACCTTTTTTAGTGCAAGAAAAGTCAAGAAAAATGCAGTCTCTAACCATCTCTTGTATCATGTCTGCAGTCTCTAACACACTGCTAATAGTATTAGCAAATTTCCCATTTGGTGCACCTCTAGCAGCCTCGCCAGTGCCTATAATATGCAGCCTACCTGTGCCCAGCAGCCTCACCAGTGCCTGTCATATTCGGCCTGTCTGTGGCCGGATCAGAGCGGCGATCTCTGTGTGTCATGGAGATTTGAATTGCCCGGGCCGCAGTAACAATGTCCTACTTCCTATGGTCACGTCACACTGATTCAATGTCCTGCCACAGGATCAGTGTGCTGTCCATCACAGGAGGCGGGACATTGTTACTGCGGTCCATGCAATTAAACTCCTTGACACGCGGAGAGCAGGGAGGGTGGAGGACTGGGTGTGCCAGGATGACACTCCCACAATGGGCGGCACTCAGGGCGGACCACGCTCCTTTTCGGCATTGGCACTTAGGATCATCTTGTATTTTTTAGAGCCATGTAGAGCTTAAGGGCTCATACACAGAATGTTTTTACAGCTGCTATTAGGGGCGTCTGACTTCTTTTGTAACTTCCTCTATATGCCCCTACATGTTGGCCTGTGTGTCCATGCACACGTAAATTTTCCGAGGCATAAGCGTTTAGGGGCAGTAGAAAAGAAACAGTCTGTCCAGGATCAGAGGCTGTTGAACATTTGTTGGGTGGCAAAAATGTGAATGCAATCTATACAATAGGGCAGGGATATGCAATTAGCGGACCTCCAGCTGTTGCAGAACTACAAGTCCCATGAGGCATAGCAAGACTGACAGCCACAAGCATGACACCAAGAGGCAGAGGCATGATGGGACTTGTAGTTTTGCAACATCTGGAGGTCCGCTAATTGCATATCCCTGCAATAGGGTGTGAACCTCTGGGGGGGAATCTAGGATGGAACAGGACCTGGGGGTCCTAGTAGATACTCGGCAAAGGCATGCGATGCCAAGCTGCTGCTAACAAAGCAAACAGAATATTGGCATGCATTAAAAAAGGAATTAACTCCAGGGATAAAGCAATAATTCTCCCACTCTATGGCATACTCCGGCCGCACCTGGAGTATGCCATCCAGTACTGGAAATGGAGCGAGTACAAGAAGGGCAACAAAGCTAATAAAGAGTCTGGAGAATATTGGTTATGAGGAAAGATTGCGAACACTGAACTTATTCTCTCTGTAGAAGACGCTTGAGAGGGGATAGGATTTCAATTTACAAATACCATACTGGTGACCCCACAATAGGGATAAAACTTTTTTGTGGAAGGACGTTTAATAAGACACACGGGCACTCCTTAAAATTGGAAGAAAAAATGCTTAATCTACGTAGACATAGAGGGTTGCTTACTGTAAGAGCGGAAGGAATGTGGAATTCCCTTCCACAGGCGGTGGTCTCAGCAGGGAGCATTGATGGTCTCAAAAAGCTATTGGATAAGCACTTGAACGACCGCAACATACAGGGATATACAATGTATTATTGACATATAATTACACACCTAGGATGGACTTGTGTCTTTTTGTCAACCTCGCCTACTATGTAACTGTAAAAACTAAATGCTGCTAAACACTTAGATATTTGCCTTCTACCCCGGCGCCGACATAATTGGCGCATGTGCACTGAAGAAAGGGCACGTTCCGTGCAGTTTCTATGGTGCTTGTGCCATGACCGTCGGCTCCAACACGCATGAACCCTTCAGATGTCGATTCGGAGTGCTGGACACAGGTTTTAATGGGAGTACAGATAAGAGTTTACAAGTAAATGTTGTCCATGTACACTCACAAGCCACTTTATTAGGTACACCTTGCTAGTATTGGGTTGGACCTCCTTTTGCCCTCAGAAACTGCCTTAATTCTTTGTGACATAGATTCAACAAGGTGTTGGAAACATTCCTCAGATTTTGGTCCATACTGACACGATAGCATCACACAGTTGCTGCAGATTTGTCGACTGCACATTCATAATGCGAATCGCCCGTTCCACCACATCCCAAAGGTGCTCTATGGGATTGAGATCTGGTGACTGTGGAGGCCATTGGAGTACAGTGAACTGTCATGTTCAGGAAACCAGTGGTGAGGAGATTTGGGCTTTGTGACATTGTGCATTATCCTGCTGAAAGTAGTCATAACGGGATGGCCATGGTCACCAACAATACTCGGGTAGGCCGTGGTGTTTCAGCGATGTTCAGTTGGTACTATGGGGTCCAAAGTGTGCCCTGAAAATACCCCCACATCATTATACCACCTCAGCCTGAAACGTTGATACAAGACATGATGGATCCATGCTTTCATGTTTATGCCAAATTTTGACCCTACCATCTGAATGTCATAGCTGATATCGAGACTCCTCAGACCAGGCAACATTTGTTCCAATCTTCTATTGTCCAACTTTGGTGAGCCTGTGCGAATTGTAGCCTCAGTTTCCTGTTCTTAGCTGACAGGAGTGGCACCTGGTGTGGTCTTCTGCTGCTGTAGCCCTACTTGTAGGCTCAATGTGTTGTGCGTTCAGAGGTGGTATTCTGCATACCTTCATTGTAACAAGTGGCTATTTCAATTACTCTTGCCTTTCTATCATCTGGAACCAGGTTGCCCATTCTCCTCAGACACCAACAACATTTTCCTCCACACAAGTGCCGCTCACTGGATTTTTTTTTTTTTTTTAACCACTCTCTTTGAACCCTAGCGATGGTTGTGTGTGAAAAGATCATATTTTTAAAATACTCAGACCAGCCCGTTTGGCACCAACAACCATGCTATGTTTAAAGTCACCCAAACCCCCCCCCCCCCCCCCCCTATTCGTTTGCATGCTGCACCATTGGTCTGCTGTCCCCCCTATTCCTGAGAACCCAGCAGACATTTTAATAGATTTTATGCCTTATTTCTTTTATATCAGAAGCTAGGCTAGATTTTACAGTTTTGATGGAAACGGTGTTCAGTGATTTTTTTTTTATTTAATTGTTTCCTTCAAATCTACAGCTGTAGCTTATTAAAGAGGGCCTATAGTAAAATCGCCTACATTTTTATAGCCCCTTTACCCCCCCTAAATTCATATCTATCTATCTCTCTAATAAAACATTTTATTGGCCAGGAACCCCTTACAGTAGCGATTATTTTCTCTTTTTGAACTCGTTTTTTTAACCCCGTTATGTTACCAAACATCTCAGGCCTGGGGTCACACCTCTGTTTTTTGGAGCTTTTTGCAGAAACACACTACAGTTCATTTACATGTTTTCCTATGGGACACGTTCACATCCATGATTTTTTTTCAGCTGCTGCGTATTTGGAAAGGACAAGGAGTTTTTAACGCAAAACAGTGCTATTTTTATTTATTTTTTTGTTCAATGTACTTCAATGGAGAAGCTGCAGAAAAGCATGTAATGTGTTTTTGTGGCAATTTGTGTTTTGTAATCTGCCCAGCAACAAATTGGCCAAAAAACAAATAAAAAAAATGCGATTTTTTTATTTTTTTTGTAAGGCTATTAATCGAAGCAATAATCGGCCAACTAATCGATTATGAAAATAATCGTTAGTTGCAGCACTAGTTATATGTCCGTGTGCCAGGGCTGACAGCCGCACCGTAACCGCGCGGGAGATGGGTCTGTCAGGGATGCTCCCAGCGAGTCCTCGCAGGACAGGTAAGTAGCAGCCCCTGCTACGGCTGGGCATTCCCGGGGAGGTTTCCACCCTTCCTTTTTTCTCTCCCTCCCTTCCCTCCTCCCTATGCTCTGGGAGCTAGGCTGCCTGCACTGCCAGGGGTCCTCTTGGGGGGGGGGGGGCGCTCCATCCACTAGCAGGGGGCTGCGTTGCGGGGTCCGCTCGCCTTGGGGGTGCTGTCCGGCTGCCATGTGCGGGCGCGGGCCCCGGGTGTTCGCTGCCACGTGTGCTTGTTTTTTTTAATTTCATTTTTCTTTACATGCGGGCGGTAGCCATTTTAGCATCACCCGGCGCTGTTTTGCTCGGCGGCCATTTTCTTGAAGCTCCATGCCTTTTCTTACAGGGCGGCCGCTCGGCGTGCATTTTGTGAGTGAGATTTGCCTCTAGTGTTAGTACGTACAGCGCAAACGGCCTGGACACACTGCAGAGACAGAGTGACACGGGTTACTGTAGTGGGAACACCTCTGGTGGGAGAGGCGGACGGCAGCAGTGCGGTAACAGTTTTCGGGTGGTGAGTCCTCTGGGGTATGCCCTTGTCTCTGTGGCGGCTAGGAGGGTCAGCTGTGCACCTTGTCTCACGTCCCTGGGGGTGTCAGACACGTGGGTCAGCATGGCGTCGGAAGCGGAAGCCTCTTCCCCAGTCATACCCGAGTTGGAAACTGGTGCACCTGCTGGTTCTGTGGACGCTATGTCTGCGATCCTGGAGGCCTTTGTTGCCAGGGTAGAAGCGGAGCATGGGCGACGGGGGTAAAGAAACACCATCTTCCGGGGACAACTGACACTGAATCAAGCCCAGCTGCGGCTCCTGGTTCTGATGTGTCAGAGGATGTGGACCTCTACCGTTCGGAGAGTGAGGATGACTCCGGGTAAGCGCATGAGAGGGCACTTGTAGGAGCACTTATCACCATGGTGCGGGATACTCTTAAGGAGGAGATGTCGGTTCCTTTCGTGTTCCGTAAGCCAACCGCGCTGCTAAGGTGTTTCCTTGTGTACCTTATTTGGATAAGATTTTGTACCAGGAATGGGACAGGCTGCAAAGGGTCTTTTCGGCCCCAAAATCTTTAGAGGTCTGTTACCCATTTGAGGAGAATTTCCTGAAAAAATTTACTTCTCCCCCGATAGTGGACCCCCCGTGTCCAGACTAAACAAGGTGACCACAATTCCGGTGGAAGGGGCTCCTGCTTTCAAGGACCCCGCGGACAGGAGAGCTGAGGCAGTGGCCCGCTCTCTGTTCACCGTGGTGGAGTCAGCAGTGTGTCCTGCTGTGGCCGGGGGCCCTGGTGTCGCAGACGCTTACAGAATGGGCAAAAATGTTGCACCAAGGGTTAAAGGAACATCAGGCTCCCCTGGACTGTGTGGAACTGGTTGACCAGTTGGTCCCTTAAGTTTGTTTGCGAGTTGGCCTTGGATACTATTCCCTTGCTGTCCAGGGCCTCAGTCTATGCGGTGCTGTTGCGCCGCCTGATCTGGCTAAAACGTTTGTCTGCGGACCAATCTTCTAAGAAAGCTTTGTTGGATTTACCTTTTAAGGGTGAGAGGCTTTTTGGAGCCTCTCTGGATGACATTATCAAAGATGCCACGGGAGGTAAGGGCACTCCCGTAATCCAGAAAGGGTAAGGAGCCACGTTGTAGGCAAGGATCCTCCTTCACCGCTCATAAGCGTTTTTTCTGTCCGCCCAGTGCTGCGGGTAAACGCTCCCAGGCCGATTAAAACGCCTGCTGAAGGAAAAAAGCGTCCCTGGTTTTGCAAGCCTGTGGACAAATCTGCGTCTGCATGAAGGTCTGCCCCGCCCAAATTTTGGTTGGGGGGCCGTCTTTGCGGCTTGGTGGATGTCCCTACTTTCCGACCGGTGGTTTGCGAGGTTGTTTCCTCAGGGTACAAGGTAGTCGGTGGTCGGTGTTGGTCTAGGGGCTCTGGATCGTGTCGGTATGGGGAAAGCATTTGTGGTGTCAGTCGTGTGTTGTTTTTTTCTTACAAAATGTTTTTTTTTTTTTTTTAATCAGCCCTGTTGGGGGCTTTGGTGACATGTCAGGGGTCTAAACAGATTCCCCAGTCCTTTTCTCTGCACAGAAGATGAATGGGCAGGAGACAGAGGCTCCTCTCCATTCATAAACTGAAGCAGAGTAACACGCAGGACACAGAGCGATCGGTAACGAATGTTCTGTGTCCCGTTCAGAAAAGAGGGCCTGGTAATTGACATACAAGCTCCTTCCTCCGCTCTCCATCCTGACCGATCACCCCCGCGCGCCCACCCCCCCCCCCCCTTCGCAGCCCTCCGGGGAGGAGAGGGGTGGAGGGGGAAGACACGGCGGGATGTGGACACATGGAGGGTGCCAGAAAAGAAGGTTGGTGGAGGAGGAAGACAGACACTCGGGATGATCGCTGCAGCAGAGACAGCTGTGAACACCATCCCCCATGCATGGCTTTTGAAAGCCATGGAAGGGAGAGGAGAAGCGGCTGATGAAAAGCCATGCAGGGGGATGGTGTTCACAGCTGTCCCTGCTGCACCGCTCACCCCCGAGTGTCACTGGACATTCACATGTGGGTAGCATTGACAGGGGGGCCGTGAGCGTGCTCTGCCTCTTCTGCACGCTCTGGCCAAGGGGAGTGTAGAGGTGGGCAGGGAGTCTGCTGGCATCACAACTCCGCCCACCGAGTGCTGAAAAACAGACCTGCCAACTGGATCTGCAGTTTTGGGGGGCTTTAAACAGCTAAACTGGAGATATTTGACAGGTAAGGATACATGCAGGAGCCGCTTATATCCTTATAGATCAGCACTATGGCAGTAGTTTAGAAAGGATAAGAGTGGGTTTACGTCCACTTTAACTCTACCCTGTAAATTGGACTTTTATTTTTCAGTTTTATATCTCCTGTGTTTTTTTTTTGTTTTGTTTTTTTCATTTAATTTCACATAGAAAACTATTGCATTAATGTTGCTTTCTTTGTGAACATGTTTGTATATTTTGCTGCACCTTATGTTTAACCTGCAGTCATGTCTTTCAGCATCGTTTTCAGGTCAGACTCAAGCTGTGATAGTATCTCCAGCCTCCCTTAAGTCAGACACCATGCTGGCACCAAGAATTACTCAGTCCAGTGTTGTAATTGCACCAGCAGGCCTTACAAGGGTAAGTAACTGATTTTAGTATTGAAACAGATTAATGTCAAACTCTTCCTTGCGGGAAAAACGTTTCTGTCAGTAATGGTTTTCAAGAAATGTAATTGGTACGAAAAAAACACAATACGAAAATCAGAAGTAAAATTTCATTTGAACGATCTGCCGATTTTCAGATCGTTAGTACGGTGCTTTCGACGGCCGATTACGTTTTTGTTTTTCGTCCGACAAAAGCTGGATGTGCAGACTATAACATTTTATATAAAATTGTTGTACGTCAGGGATTTGTAATTAGCGGACCTCCAGCTGTTGCAGAACTACAAGTCCTATGAGGCAAAGCAAGACTGACAGCCACAAGGACGACACCCAGAGTCAGAGGCATGATGGGACTTTTAGTAGTTTTGTAACAGCTGGAGGTCCACTAATTGCATTTCCCTGTTGTACGTGAACTCTATGTCCCGATTTTTCGTTTTTAATTAGGTTTTCGTCCGAATTAAAACTTAAAGGGAGTTCCGGCCACAATTTCACTTTTTAAATATAAATACCCCATGTAATACACAAGCTTAATGCATTCTAGTAAAGTTAGTCTGTAAACTAAGGTCCGTTTTGTTAGGTTGTTACAGCATTTAGACACTTTATAAAATAGAAATTGACTGGGGCCATCTTAAGTGTGTGCATCATGAAGCCAAGACTGTATGACTTCCTGGATTTCAGCCTTGCAAATCTCGCACATGCTCAGTGCTGCACAAGCAGTGTCAGATCAGGTTTCAGCACCTGTGCTGTCCAAGTCACATGATTCTTTGAGACTGGGGAATGCACAGACTCCTGGAAAGTTACACCCACTACATTCCCAGGAGTCTGTGTGGTGTAGGTTAGGAAGCATTAAGCACCTAGGTGCAGGAAGTGGGAAGATTAACTATTCTGCCTAGCAACAACATTTTGAAGGCATCTAAAAAAAAAAAAATTTTTTTCGTAAAGGACTAATGACATTTTTTTTAAAACTACTGATGTAATGTTATATTTATGGGTGGAACTCCACTTTAAGTGCAAGACTACGCGTGCTCAAATGAAAGAAAACATACAAAACACTTCAACACGTTACGCCACTTCTGAAGTTGTATTCTGTCATACGAGAAATTTCCTATGACGAGTAACCTCTTCACTTTTGACATGAGACTAGCATGCCACAAAAAATGGACGAACGGTCGTCCAAAAATCTGATCGTGTGTAAGAGGCTTTGGGGCCCATTCACACCAACAGGCAAGCGTTCTGTTCTTTATAACGCACCCTATATGTCTTGTGTTGGACACTCTTCCTCAGCTAGGTCTCCTCTGGGGATTACTAGGGGTTCCTTTAGTCAAACTGATCTCCCAATGTAGAAATTGCTCTAAATTTTACAATTCTAGGAATGGAATTGATGGAATGATGCAGGTTTGGAAAATTATTTGATTTTACTTTTGCAATAGTTTTTTATTTTGTTCAAAGGAACATATTCGTTTATAAATGTCGGGCATAGTTTTAAACTATAAAAAAAAAGTCTTCTGACATGGTCAAGAAGACAATCGGGGATCCCAAATCCCTTACCGCTGTTTCAGCTCAAGTTGAGGCCAGGGGCACCTTCCATCCGATTTTTATATCCCCAAAAACATTTCAATGATTAAGAGGGGGTTTTGGAGCACTTCCTCACTGCCAGACCAAGTTGTCCAACTGGGCAACACTGAAAATGTACCACTCACGAAGGACAGTGAGGGGGGGACATTTTTGGGGGGATCCTTCATTGTTAATATGGGTGTGAGAGAGACTTTAAATAGACTAATATAAACACTGAGCTTTAGGAAAGTTGCTCATAAATATCTAGAGATGGGGACTGGTTTTAAACAAAAATAGACAGGAATAGTTTAACAAAGTAATCGTATACGTTTGTTCTACCACTTCTCCCTGGGTGGACATCATATGACCTCCTGGGGTTTAAGTGGTGATACAGTATCAACATTTTCAGCCAGCGATGCTTTCATGTAGAAGTGATTTGACTGGTTACTGTATATACTCGAGTATAAGTCGAGTTTTTCAGCCCTTTTTTCTAGGGCTGAAAATACCCCCCTCGGCTTATACTAGAGTCAGTGTACCTGAAGGGCTGCGGGCGTCCATTGTTTAAAATTTGCAGCTTCCCCCTGGTCCTGTGATAAGTGTTTGAAAATGTGTTCAGTGTTCCGCCTATCATGGACGTTCTCTCATCCTCGGACTCAGTTTCCCAGCAGACACTGTGTTCAGTGTTCTGCTTATCGTGGACGTCCTCTTGTTTGAGGATGAAAGAATATCCATGATTGGCTGAACACTAAACATGGTGTCTGCTGGGAAACTGAGTCAGAGGATGAGAAGACGTCCGTGATAGGCAGAACACTGAACATCGTGTCAAATGCCTATCGCGCAAATTTCAAACAATGGACGCCCGCAGCCTGTCAAGAATTTCAGGTACGCTGCAAATAAGCACAGTGAGGTGTGCAAATGGGCATTGTTGACCCTCTTTTCCACTTACAGTAGCTGCTGCATTCTCACCCTAGGCTTATACTCGAGTCAATAATTTTTCCCATTTTTTTTTTTTTTTTTACCATTTTTTTGTGGTAAAATTAGGTGCCTTGCCTTATACTCGAGTATATATGGTATATAGCCAGTCAAGCGCTTCAGGTGGCAGAAGGGGGTATTGCCAAATTCTACAACCAACTACAAATGACTACCAGTGTAAGAGGGCACTTTCCCACTGACCTGTAATGTTTGTGGTCACTTCTGCATTCACCTCCAGTGCAAAAGGGGCTTTTCTCAGGTATTCTCAATGTGAAGTGGCATTAATCTGCTGACCACTATTGTACCACTTCTACATTCACAGGAGGAATTAGACTTTTTTCAGTTTCAGCCATCACATTATTCATTCATAGAGCAAGGATGCATTGTACGATTTATGCTTAATTCCTTGTCTGATTTAAAATATTCAACTGCTTACTGTTCATGCTTTTTTAACTATATGAAATATAGGTTGAATAGTTTTACCAGGTGTTCTCTGAGACCTTAAAATGATTTCAAGTGTTCTTCTAGGGTAAAAGGTTAAGAGGCGCTGGTATAGGGGCGTTGCAATGCATTCTTGCAACATGTCGCACTATTTTATTTATCAAATTTTTACAGAAATTCATTTAACTCTACATACTGCAGTTTGCACTGCACAACACACTTCTACTTTAGTGCATAAAAAAATGCAGCGTGTTGAACTCCAAACATTTTATATATATTTAGAAGAGACCCTAGAGAATCAAATGGTAGTTGTTGCAACTTTTTATCTCGCACTGTATTTGCGCAGCAATTTTCAAACGCTTTTTTTTTTTCGGGGAGAAAAAAACACGTTTGTGACAATTAAACACCATTTTCATATGGGGGTGCGCGACTTGCATATGCATTCACTTCTGCGAGCAGGCACAGGGGCACTTTAAATTTTATTTCTATTACAAGAAATGTAAACATCCCTTGTAATATGAATTTGCCATGACAGGTCATCTTTTCAGTGAGATATGGGGTCAATAATTACCCAGATCTCACCTCTAGGCTGGGAAGCCTGAAATAAAAAAAACAACTCTTCCCAGCCGAGGCGGCAGCTTTTTTTTCAAATGCAGAGGCCCGGTTTGACTTCATAACGTCGCACCTGGCCTCCGAATGACCATAGAGACTCTGGGGACCATCTGGCCCGCTGGAAATCTATATCGTCCTCATCCAGTGCCAGCAGATTCCTTCTCCGCCTCACAGATCGCACGGTGAGGGAGTCGCCTCACCCTCTTGCCACCTGTAAATGGCCAAGCTGCTATGATCATACTTATGGTGCAGGGAATCGCCGGCTTTAAAAAGATATCTGAATGTTGCCTGTAGCTGCAGGCATCTTTCAGATATCACCGCTCAAACCCGATGACGTTGGGCGGGCAGCAATCGGTTAAAGTTGAAAATATAAAAGTATGATGTGTAATAAGTGCACACAGTTTTTAGTATGTGAGCGACCCTAAAGCTATTGCAAAATATCTTCTGTCTGCGTTCACTGATGATCCTTAACCCTCTTTTTTTTTTTTCTTTTTTTTTTTTTTGAGTAGTCCGTTTACTTTACATTTTATTGATAAATGGTAGTAGTGAATAGTTTGATTTTGGTTGGTTATATGCATGCATTTAGCTGGGCATAAACCTCACTCTGGTGGGGCAAAAAGCCATGATTTGGTGTATGAATAACTACCTATTAAATATATTTATAAGTCACCAGAGCATGTTCTTTGTGTCTCTTGTAGTCTTCTGGAGTATCAGAGTTCCACGGCAGTATTCTTGTTGGACCAGCTCAGCGATCTCAGGGCACCCAGAAGTCTCAGTCTGCTGTGTCTCGACTCTTTTCCAGTCCAACTCAAGACATGCTGGTGAAGAGAGAGATGTCCTCCTCCCAGAACTGCAGTACTGCACCTTCTCCCTCATCCTGTGAGCTCAGAAGGAGAATTCACCATGCCATAATGTATTTAATTGCAGAATTGTCTATCCCTGTGTATATGGTTTGTGCCGTTATAGCTGTAGCTATATTTTGCAAGGCAATAACCCTTTTTTACCATTGGTTAACTCCACTTTTGATAAACCTATTTATCTTCCATCCAATTGCTTGATGAGCCATTTTACAGTTCATTTGGCCTAATACACACTGGGCGTTTAGCCAAGGTGCATGAGTCTCTTGAATTTAGGTGTGGGTGGAAGGCACAGGTGCACCATCCAGCCCTGCTGCCGGCAGCTTATAAAACCCGACAAGAAGCTGACAGCCGCTGGGGCTAGACCTTGCTGTAACGGCAGTCCTTACACTTGGAGCGGTATGCTCCCAGGGACAAATGCCCAGAATGCAGACTGAAAAAAGAGGGAGCGGAGCATCCACCCAAAAAGAATTCTTCAACAAGGAACTACTGAGAATTGTAGACTTTAATAGGTGAACCGCAATAAATTACTGGTACAAAACATTAATGGAAAAACCACACCTTCCTTCACCTACAATATTAAAATAAACTAGTATAAACTATGAACATGGGTGGCCACCCGATCGGTCATACACGCCACAACCATACTACTGACATGTCCATCCAATATCGATCTCGATTCAATAGGCAATATAAGCTATAGAGGCCCTATTCACACTGAGGTGAGTGAGGCAAAGTGAAGCTGGGGGGTTGTTGCACGCTCAGTCGCTGTAAGTGCGTCTCTTGTACAAGCAGGGGCATAGAGATGCTGTTTATGGATAAATGGCCTTTTTACGCATTCTAGCTATAATCATATGCTGGAGGGGTCCCACTTAATTCTAGAGTGGTCAGGCAGTGGAGAAGACTGGCAAACGGTGCATATATCCTGCTATATCCCGCTATGGAAATTATGACAGATTGAGTGGTTGTAGCTCACCGCCAGACGTTTTCAAAAGCCGGTCAATCCTTCACTGTTGTATCAACGAGCACTATGGCACTTCCGTCATACGGGGAAGTGCTTCCATGTCCCGGGACTGGTGTGGTCAAATCCAGCATGAGAAGTTGGCATGCTCCGATGAAGCATTTTACAAGCGAAACATGTTAGCAATTTGCCACTACACTTGCTGTAGTCTGAACATGGGCTTCCCACCCACACGGCCCAGCACCTGACCTTTGTTAAATATGACCTAAAACTCCATCCTTGGGTAGTGCCTTATGGATACGGCACCTATGCCGCTCTATCCTCCAAACAGATCTGTCATCGGCTTACTACGCAGACTTCCTGCAAATCGGCTGTTTTGAACAGATCGTGGCCAACGCACGCTGACTTACAATATTAAAAAAATAGTCTAAACTATGAACATGGGTGGCCACCCGATCGGTCATACACACCACAACCATACTACTGACATGTCCATCCAATATCAATCTCGATTCAGTAGGCAATATAAGCTATAGAGTCCCTATTCACACTGAGGTGAATGAGGCAAAGTGAAGCTGGCCATATGCTTGTTTAATTCAGAGGAACTGTTTATGGAATCATTCTGATACTACAGAGAACTTCCATTATTTGCTGAGAACGTTGCATAGATAGGGGGTTAATATGCACGGTAGTTTGTGCATCCCTACATTGTAATTGTTGTGGATGAGCTGATTATATACCTGCCTTTTTGTTTTTGTATGCCCAGAATGCAGACTGCCTGCATTTTGGGCATTTATCCCATGGCACATACTGCCCTAAATGTTGGGACCATTTGCACTGCTCAGCTGCAGCAGCTGGCAAGCCAAACAGCCTGTGCCTCCTGCCGAAACACTGATCTAGTGATTTATAATGGGGTAAATCTATCTGCTCAGCTTGAGGATGTTGGTGGGATGCTCCTCATCCGTGTCTAGAGCAGGGGTAGGCAACCTCGGCCCACCAGCTGTTTTGAAACTACAAGTCCCATGAGACATTGCAAGACCCTGACAATTGCAGGCATAATGGGATTTGTAGTTTCACCACAGCTGGAGTGCTGAGGTTGCCTAGCCCTGGTCTAGAGAATAGGAGCCAGATACAGTTGCACAATATTCGCAGAAGCTCCTCCTTGCAATAGCCTGTGGAGGATTGTGTATGTTTTAAAGAAAGCGGGTCAGACACACCAGGTGCCTACATGTCTCTTCCACTTTCAATAAGGTGCTGTAGAACTCCCCAGGTTTCTGGGCTTTTATTATGTCACTAGTAACTTCATATAGTAAACTGATGTTTGACCCTTTCTACTCATTCCTATTGGTCAAACAATGTAATGGGCGGCCTCAAAGACCAGTTGGGAGGCAGGGAAGAAGTTTTCTATACTATACAAGGCATAATAGAAGACCTTGGCTTTAAGGGTTTTGTTGCACTTTAGAATAAAGTAAAATGGATAAGATCTGCAAGATTCCGGACTTTATCAAATGTAATCAATGGTTTTGTAAGCTCATGGTCACATGTATAGTTTTAAGTAGCATGAATTTTGTAGTTTCGCTCCTTCAGACATTGAAAACAAGGAACACTTTGTGGTACTTTTTATTGAAGACCATTTATTTTTTATTTTAGTTTTATGCCACCTAGTCCATTATTCAGAGGCACATTGTAAGACTGTTTTTACATTTTTTGTTATTCATGAATTGCCTATAAAGTAGCTGTTTGGTTAAGTTGATATGCTTCAAAAAAGCCAAAAACTGGACACCTCACAGATCCCAAAATCACCAGGCGGAGGGAGAGCTGGTGTTCCAGCAGTTACCACTCTGTTCTTGTATAATAAAAAACTAACACTAATGTGCACAAACCATTACTTGTGTTGGAAGGCATCACTGGAAAACCTAATCATATCTGCTTTTTCTCTTCCGTTCATGGACGGACACAGCAGCAATTGACCTTGGGGTATTATCCTTCCTTTTAGGAGATTGACTACGCAGAAAAAAGCACTTTAAGTGTTAAAACAATTCACACAGCACAGTAACTCCCAGGGGGCGCATCCCCCGGGTATATCCCTCACTCTGCCTCATGCAGCCCCAGTTTTTTCTGCCTAGTGTCAGGAGATGACATGGCTCTTCTGGGCCCATGTGCTCTAGAGGATTCTTTGCGTTTTTTTTTCGCTTTTTTTATTTTTTCCTGCATTTTTGGATCCTGGGATCTACAATCAACTGCCGACTGGGTGACAGGCTGGATCCTCGATCCTTGTAGTCCCCCCATGCTCGGCCATCGAGCGTGTGCCGGCCTTTAGCTACGCGCTGGGCCGTCCACGACATGCCCCGTTGCTCCAGGGGTGGCCGGTGAACTATACGCTCCAGAGCACACATATGACCGGTCTGCATGGCCGTGTCGCAGTGTGCCGAGCCGACAGCCATGTCGTCAGCGGACGTTGGTTCTGTCTGGAATGCCTCCAGCCGGTGGTCGCAGGATGGGCAAGTAGCATTCCTCTTGCTGTGGGATGGTGGTTCGGCTGGTGCATTCCTGGGGAGGTCGATCGGGGGTCCGCCCTACTTTCCTCTCTCCCTTCTCCCTCTGGGCTGGGGGCTGCAGCTGCTGTTGGGGGTGCTGTGTGCTTTTTATTGCTGCCGTGTGTGCGTGGGGGCCCTACAGGGGTCCTGCATGTTGGCTGTTTTACTGTGTGTTTGGCGCGGTTTATGTGCTTGGCCGCCATTTTGCCGGTGACTGCTTTAAATGATTGGCGGCCATTTTCTTGTAGCCCGCATGCTGATTTTTGCATGTCGGCCATTTTGGATGTGAGTTTTGCCTCTAGCGGCCAGAATTACAGCGCGAACGGCTGCAGCACTCTTCCTTAGGGACGGCACAGCACGGACAGCGCTCTGGGCAGTCACAGCAGCAGTACAGCCTGGTCGGGTGGTGAGTCCTCTGGGGGTTCCCTGCTCTGTTGCGGCCGGGAGGGTGGCCTGTGGGTCTTGCCTTGCAGTACAAGGGTGGCAGTGGGTCAGCATGGCGTCCGAACCGGAGGCTTCCCCTAACATGCCAGAGTTAACCCTTGGTGCCCCTGTTCCAGCGGCCTCCATGGATGCTATGACGGCAGTCCTTGAGGCGTATGTTGCCAGGATTGAAGCGGCGAGTGGCCAGAAGGGGGTTAAAAAGCGCCCCCTCCCTCTGCCTTCTTCTGGGGATGTCTCTGACATGGAGTCGGGCCCTGCTATTGCGTCCGGCCCTGCTTCTGTTATGTCAGAAGATGCAGGCCTAGCCCACACGGACAGTGAGGATGACTCTGCTTCAGGGTCAGCGCATGATAAGGCGTTTGTTGGAGCTCTTATCGCTGCGGTGCAGGACACTCAAACTTGAGGATTCGGCGGCGACATCAGAGATGCCGGTCCCTTTTGGGTTCCGCAAGCCCCCCCCCCCCCCCCCACCGCGGAATTGTTTCCTTGTGTTCCATATCTGGACAAAATTTTGTACAAGGAATGGGATCGGCCGCAGAATTTTTTTTTCTGTTCCAAAATACTTTGCGGTCCGTTACCCACTTCTCCTCCTCAAAAGGGTATCTCCTCCGTCAGTAGACCCCCCCTGTGTCCAGACTGAACAAGGCTACCACGTTGCCTGTGGAAGGGGCTCCCGCTTTTAAGGACCCCGCAGATAGAACTGAGGCTGTGGCCCGCTCCATGTTCACAGGGGTGGGGTCGGCGGTGAGACCGGTCATGGCCGGGGCTCTAGTGTCAGACACTTACTGAACGTGCAAAGTCGCTGCTGCAGGAGCTGGAGGCGCAGAATGCTTCTGAGCTCTGTGTGGACCTGGCCGACCAGTTGGTGCAGGGCCTCAAATTTGTCTGCGAGTTGGCCTTGGACACGCTTCCCCTACTTTCCAGGGCCTCTGCGGTGGTATTACGCCGCCTTGTGTGGCTGAAGTGTTGGTCTGCTTACCAGTCCTCTAAAAAGGCCTTGGTGGACTTGCCCTTTTTGGGGCATCTCTAGATGACATCATAAAAGATGCCACAGGGGGTAAGAGCACTCTGCTCCCACAGTCGGGTAAAGGTAAGGAGCCTCGCCGTAGGCAGGGGCCCTCCTTTACCACCCCCAAGCGTTTTTTTTTTCGTCCGCCTGGTGCGGCAGGAAAATGTTTCCAGGGTGCCAAGGCACCCGCTGAAGGGCAGAAGCGCCCCTGGTACTGCAAGCCTGCTTCGGCATTAAGGTCTGCCCCGCCTGTATCTCGGGTGGGGGGCCAGCTTCGCAAATTTGTGGCTCGGTGGAGGTCTCATTCTTTCCGACCGCTGGGTTTGCGAAGTAGTTTCCTCGGGGTACAAGAGAGTTTCTCTCTTCCACCAAACTGATTTTTTTCCTTCCAACCTCCAGCTTCCTTGAACGTCGGGGGGGGGGGGCCCTGTCAGGGGCTGTTCAGGAGTTGCTGGTCAGGGGAGTGATTGTGCCGGTTCCCTCAGTGGAACGGTTTCAAAGGGTTTTACTCCAATCTGTTTGTACTACCCAAGAAGGAAGGTGTCCGTCCAATCCTGGATCTCAAGGCCCTCAACTGTTTTGTCAAGGTGCAAAAGTTCAAGATGGAGTCGGTTCGCTCGGTAGTGGCGGCACTCCATCTGGGGGATTTTCTGGCGTCCTTGGATATCAACGACGTGTACCTGCCTATCCCTGTGTGCGCAAATCACCAGAGATTCCAGCGCTTTGCGGTCAGAGGACCACTTTCAATTTGTGGCCCTCCCTTTCGGCCTGGCCTCGGCACCACAGGTTTTCACCAAGGTGCTCGCCCCGATTCTGGCCCTGCTGAGGCAGCGCGGAATCGCTATTGTAGGATACCTGGACAACCTTCTTCTGAGAGCTTCCTGAAGCTCAGAGTTAGAAAAGGATGTGTCTATCACCTGCCAGACCCTCCGGGAATTCAGCTGGCTACTGAATGTTCAGAAGTCAGTGTTGGTGCCGTCTCAACAGCTGGAATATCTGGGGTTGATCCTGGATTCCTCGGAGGCGAGAGTTTTCCTTCCCACTGAGAAACTAGACACTGCAATCTGCGGTGCAGCGGTTGGCGACCCAGAAGTGGTCGTCTCTTCGCTTTTGCATGAGGGTCCTGGGTCTGATGGTGGTCTCTTTCGAGGCGGTTCCGTATGCTCAATTCCACACGTGTTACAGAAAGAGATTCTGTCACGTTGGGACAAGCTCCCTTCGTCCCTGGATTACCAGATCCAAGTGAGCCATCTGGTCAGGTCCTCCCTAGTGTGGTGGCTGACATCTCCGGTACTACGGACCGGGAAATCGTTTCTGCCATGCCATTGGACAGTGGTCACGACGGATGCCAGTCTCTCCAGCTGGGGGGGCGTCTGGGGTGTCCAGTCAGCCCAGGGGCGCTGGACTCAGGAGTCCCGCCTACCGATCAATGTCCTGGGTCTCCGGGCAATCAAGCTGTGCCTCCAAGTGGTCTCTTGGACCGTCCGGTCAGGATCCAGTCCGACGCCACGGCCGTGGCGTATGTCAATCATCAAGGGGGCACACGGAGCTCGGCTGCAGCGACGGAAGTCGCGTACATCCTCTGGTGGGCCGAAAGGTACGTTCCGGCTCTGTCGGCCGTGTACATTCCGGGGGTGCAGAACTGGCATGCCGACTACCTCACTCGCCAAACGCTAGACCAAGGAGAGTGGTCGCTACACCCGGAGGTGTTTCGGAGTCTGTGCCAAAGATGGGGCACTCCAGACGTGGATCTTCTGGCGTCCCGTCTCAATCGGAAGGTGTCACGGTTCGTGGCCAGGTCAAGAGACCCGTGGGCAGACGCGTTGGTGGCGCCATGGGGTCACTATCGCCTAATCTATGCCTTTCCTCCCTTGAAGCTTCTTCCTCGCCTGCTGCGCAGAGTGGAAGCCGAGGGGATACCGACAATCCTGATCGCCCCGGATTGGCCGCGCCGTCCCTGGTACGCGGACCTGGTGGCAGACGTCCCTTGGCGTCTACCCCTGAGAGAAGATCTTCTGTCGCAGGGTCCTATCTTTCACCCTGCTTTACAGTCGCTGGCTTTAACGGCATGGCTGTTGAGAGCCAGGTGCTGAAGGACCGAGGCCTATCGGACTCTGTGATTTCTACCATGCTACGAGCACGGAAGTCTACTTCACGGAAGATTTACCATCGTACGTGGAAGGCCTGCATATCCATGTGTGAGGAGATGAGTTGGCACCCCCGTACATACGTGATGTCCCGGATTCTGCTGTTCTTAGAGTGTGGAGTGGATCAGGCTCTCGCCTTAAGTACGGTTAAGGGTCAGATTTCGGCCTTGGCTGTTTACTTTCAGTGACCCTTTGCGGCGCACTCTCTGGTGCGTACGTTTTGTGCAGGGGGTTCGGCATGTGGCCCCTCCTGTGTGTGCTCCACTGCCTCCATGGGACTTTAATTTTGTTCTCTCGGTTCTTCAAGAGTCTCCGTTTGAGGACATTCGGAAAATTCCTTTGTTGACTCTGTCCCAGAAGGTGGTTTTTCTGGTGGCAATTACTTCGGTAAGACAAGTCTCTGAACTAGCGGCCTTGTCTTGCAAGGCCCCTTACTTGGTCATCCACAAGAATAAAGTGGTGCTGCGGCCGCAGCCGTCATTCCTTCCAAAGGTTGTTTCGGCTTTTCACATTAATGAGGACATTGTTCTTTCATCTTTATGTCCTCGGCCGAAGAACCCGAAGGAAGCCACGTTGCATTCCTTGGACGTGGTTCGAGCCCTACGGGTGTACTTGTCTGCTACGGCTCCCTTTCGGAGGTCAGATTCACTGTTCGTGTCGGTGACTGGTCCTAAGAAGGGTCTGGCGGTCCATTTCTAGGTGGATCCATCAGGTCGTGCTTCAGGCCTATGCCCTAAAGGGGCGGGCGCCCCCCTTTCAGGTTACGGCGCATTCGACCAGGGTGATTGGTGCCTATTGGGCTTTCCGCCATCAAGCGTCTGTTTTACAGGTGTGTAAGGCAGTGACCTGGTCGTCAATCCACACCTTCTCAAAGTTTTACAAGGTGGATGTGAGTGCATCTTCGGATGCCTCCTTTGGCCGCAAGGTTTTGCAGGCGGCTGTTTAAGGTTGGAGTTCCTCCGTTGAGAAACTCCGGTTTGTTGGGGGTGAAGTTTTTGGTTTGCTGTGTTTTTCCCACCCCTTCATTTTTTACACTGCTTGGGGACGTCCCTAAGGTCAATTGCTGCTGTGTCCGCCCATGAACTGAAGAGAAAATATGATTTTTGTACTCGCCGTAAAATCCATTTCTCTGAGTTCATGGACGGGGACGGCACCCTCCCCTTCTTTGTACTGCTTGTTACGAACTGGGGCTGCATGAGGCAGAGTGAGGGATGTACCCAGGGGATCCGCCCCCTGGGAGTTACTGTGTGAAGTGTTTTAACACTTAAAGTGCCGATTTCTGCCTAGTCAATCTCCTAAAAGGAAGGATAATACCCTAAGGTCAATTGCTGCTGTGTGCATCCATGAACTCAGATTTCCTGAAAAAATTGCTCACCGTAAAAATCCATTTCTCTAAGTATTGTGTACATTTTGCCTTTCAAGATCGGGTTTGTCATCGTTCAAGACGAGGGTCGCCATGTGCATCTGAACACAGCCTCAGCCCTCCGCAAAGCTCAGGAAAAACCTCATCTGACTCTCACTGCTCTACATCTAAGGTACAGTCTCGGTCTGCTCGATGGTTCTCAATACTCACTGTGGGCGTTTTTTATTAAATATACCGGTATTTTTCATAATCTGTACCTCAAATCTTGGACATGTTGTTTTTTTAAACTACATTGAACTTAAATAGTTTATTCTGCTGTTTTTTTTCCCGTGTGTGTGGTTATCAAGTAGAATTTATTAGGTGGTTGCAACCCCACTTGGTACTTCTCAGGCAATCTCCTGTGTCCGATAATGCGGTGTCCCTGTGTGTCCTTTATTAAAACAAATGCCACTATATACCTGTTAAGACCTGCAGTGGTTATGGTACTGCGGCCTTCTTTCCATCCCTCAATCGCCGAGCATAAGTGATTATCGCTACCATAGGAGGTAGAGGGATAGTGGAGATGAATGCAGTTTCCAGGATGATTCTTCCCAATGGTTAGAATATTCCCCCAAACATGAGCCAAGACTTCATGAAGAGGGTACCAGGCATAGACAAACTTTATTGAGAGGCAGGTTCTTATATACACCAAAAGGAATACTTGCAGTAATCGGATGGACAATGACGCACTCCACCCACAACATCATACAATAGTTTACTAAAGAGCCCCCCTCAATACACCTCTTTTAGGAGACAGACGTTCTGTCTCCGATATAATCCACATGAGTTAATTACTAGTCAGTTACCCAGACGAGGTGACTCGGAGATCGGCTCTTCTCACCTGCTAAACAATACACATCTATCATCAATAGAAATTCACACAATGAACGGTTCTTGAGAGCCAGACCAAGGTTCATTTACATGACAGTAGCAGACGACATTACCACAGCAAGCTTTTATAGTACACCTGCCCTCCCTCTGCCTGGGAGATATTGAGATCAGTTAAGGAATAAACCAATAATCTCCAGGCAGAGAGCACACAATTTTCCCAAAAGTTGGAACACCCCTTTCCACACAAGGTATCCCTACCATTACATAGCCCATTAAAACCCCAGGTCTGGGGGACCAACATATCCAAATTTCACCCAGATCGGTCCAGGGGTTCTTAAAAAAACAAACAGAACCTATGAGAAAATACAAAATAAAGTCTATTTTCTTCACAATACCCTATTTCAGATCGGGGCTCACGTGACCTAGCTTGGGACCATAAGCTGGCAGATGCATTGAACCAGTTTGCTTCGGCAGAAAAAAGTTATTCTAAAGCCTCGTACACACGATCAGATTTTCCGACAACAAATGTGTGATGGTAGGGTTTTGTCGGAAAATCCATCAGACAATTGTTGGATTTTCCGACAACACATGTTTCATAGCATGCTTTAAAACTGTCCAACAAATGTGTGATGTCGGATTATCCGATCGTGTGTGTACACAAGTCCGGCGGCAAAAAATCCAAAGTACAAACACGCATGCTCCGAACCAATGCTAACCATAGCACAACATTAGCAGAAGTTGCCCAAAGGTTCTGCCGTCTGTATGCAGAACAAGTTCAGTCAACAACGCCCTTTGGACAAAATTTCACGGATTTGTCCGATGGAAATCCGATCGTGTGTACGAGGCCAAATAGTCCAGAAAATCTAAAGTCACATCCAATATTTGCTATGCAAGTAGAATACTATGATGTGCTTTTGGAATTTCATTTTCTGCTTCAGGACCTTTGGATATTTGCAAAGGACAATTGTAGGGGAAGTAATACACTCCTGGGTTTTAAGAAATGGAAAGTAACAGAGTTTGGATACTGGCCTATCTTTTGTGTTTTCACAATGGGTAACGTGGTAGTTGCGACAATGGGCCTCAGTCTTTACAGACACAGGACAAAAATTTGAGGACTAATCAGAATGCTGCTGTCCATCTGCTAGTGCAGTTCAGAAAATAAAAAGGATCCAATTGGTTGCTGTGAGTAACACACTTGAATTTCCTCCCAGTTTTCTAATTTGCTCCCCAAGATTCTGAACCATTTGCATACATAGAAAATGTATGCAAATGGTTCAGAATCTTGGGGAGCAAATTAGAAACCGACAAAATGCAGGTAAAATCCGACGATATGAAATGCAGATAATCTTGTACAAGTCCTATTTTTATTTATTTTTTTGCGAAATTTTGTTTTTTTATCTTGTAGAATGAAAGATTGAAGCATATTTCTGCAGAACAGAAGAGGAGATTTAATATAAAGATTGCCTTCAACACACTGCACAGTTTTGTTTCCTCAAGCTCCAAACCGGTACTTGATCAGCCACTTTGAAAAGTATTGTGCCTTGTTGCAGGATCTTTTCTGTACTATTGATTACAGTGAGAGTAGTGCTATGGTTCTTTATGGGTATTTTTGTCACAGTTTTGTGCTCTGCCAGTACATATTGGTGGTCATAACAATATGAAAAACGTATAACTGTGGACAGATTTTTTTTTTACTGCTGAACTAATTAAAGTGATTTTTCGTGTCCCCCCCCCTATAAAAAAAAACAAACGTGTTCTACTTCCCTGTTCTGTTGCAGTGGATTTGCACAGAGCAGCCCAGATCCTCCTCTTAGGTCCCTCTTCTGTGATCTTGGCCCCTCACTCCTGTTCAGTGCCACCAGCTTGCTATGGGGGATCTGAGCAGAGCCACAGCTCTGTCTATTCAGCCACGAAGCCCTAACCTGGCCACGCCTCCTCTCTCCCCTGATTGGCTAACTCAGTGGTCATCAACCCTATCCTCAGGGCCCACTAACAGGCCAGGTTTGTAAGATAACTGAATTGCATCACAGGTGATGTTGTTTGCTCAGTGATTGCAGTATTCTAGACTGCATCTCCCCAAGGTAATGCATAAAACCTGGCCTGAGGACAGGGTTGATGACCACTGGGCTAGCTGACTTTGACAGCAGAGGCAGCCAATTAAGCAGCTACTGTGTCTCAGCCAATTTAGGAGGGAGAATCTCTGATGGCTAAGACACTAATGGACAGAGAGGGATCCCAGGCAAGGGTTAGGGGGGCTGCTGCACACAGAAGGCTTTTTATCTTAATGCATAGAATGTATTAAAAAAAAAAACTGTCTTTACTTAACCACTTTACTACTGCCCGCCGTCAATTGACAGCGGGACGATAATGCTCTAGTTCTGGGAGGATGTCATATGACGTCCTTGCCGAGCCACTAGGGGGTGCGCACGCTACCGCCGCGTTACTGGGAACCAGATGCGCATGCCGGGCGGCCGCGATGTCCGGGCACCCGCGATTGCCCAGTAACTGAGCAGGACCGTGTGTGTGTGTGTGTGTGTGTGTAAACACAGATCCACTTCCTGTCAGGGAGAAGAGACCGATGCTGTGTCCCTTTTTTACCAAAAATATGTAGAAGAATACGTATCGGCCAGTTTTTATATATTTTTGGAGATTTTAATTATGGCAAAATAAAAAATATTGCTTTTTTTTTTTTTTTTTAAATTGTCGCTTTTGTTTAAAGCGAAAAAAATAAAAACCGCAGGGGTGATCAAAGCGTGTTACAAGCGAAACATGTAAGCAATTTGCCACTACACTTGCTGTAGTCTGAACATGGGCTTCCCACCCACACGGCCCAGAACCTGACCTTTGCTAAATATAACCTAAAACTCCATCCTTGGGTAGTGCCTTATGGATACGGCACCTATGCCGCTCTATGCTTCAAACAGGTCTGTCATCTGTCAAACTTGCCATTCTTGCCTCCACTGTGCAGTTCATTTTGCACAGAGTGACCCCAATCCTTGTCTTCTGGGGTCCCTAAGCGGCTGTCTCGGCTCCTCCCTGCAACAGCTAACCCCCCTCTGGGAGGTGCTCTCCCAAGGGGGTTAGCTTGTGCGCACTCCAGTGATAAAGTCGGCGGCCATAGCCGCCAACTGTATCACTCGCCCTGGCTCTCAGCGTCATTGATTTGATGGAATGAAGAGCCGCTCCAAGCTGGGGGAAACCATTGCGGGTTCGCGCACAAGGAGTTTTGTGGCTCAGGTAAGTAAAACGGGGGTGGGGGGACCCTAGGGTGCAAGGTGTTCTTTCACCTTAATGCATAGGATGCATTAAGGTGAAAAAAAACAAAGCTTTACAACCCCTTTAAAGGCTGTTTGCCAAATGTAATTGAATAGAGAGATAAGCTATGAATAGCAGTTGCCTTCCCTTTGAAACCTTTTACTGCTTTCAAGATGTCTGGATTAGCACAGTTGCATTGCACAGCCCAATTATTGGCTGTTTGCCTCCTCTGCAGAGGAAGAATACTACCTGCAGTGCTAATGGATTCCAGTATGTGATTCAGTGGGCCTGATTTTCAAAAGGTGTAGAAAAGGGTTGCCATGTGGACCATTTCAGTTTTGCTCTGACAAATGATCCGTTTGGTTCTCTGGGTAATTCTGCTACTGCTCTTTTATTTCCTGCAGTGTGCAGGAGCTTCCTAATGGTGCAATTTATGTTGTGTCGCCTAACCCAGATCAGCCATGCCATCACACTACAGAAGACCGTGGAGTACATTGCCAAACTGCAGCAGGAGAGGTCCAATGTGTTGGAAGAGACCAGACGACTCAGGGAAGAAGTAGAAGAGTTGAACATTGCCATCAAGTATGGCTTACCTTTTTGTCCCAAGCGCTTTATTGTGAATTAATGGATTTTACTTTTGCCCAGTACATTTTATAAATGAGAAAAATCTATTTTTCAGTTCCTGTCAGCAGCAACTTCCAGCCACTGGTGTACCCATAACTCCACAAAGAACAAACCATATGAGGGATCTGTATGACAAGTACGTGCAGAGGAGAACGATTCAAAATTGGAAGTTCTGGATTGTATCCCTTTTCTTATACTGTGCGCAAATCATTTATAGCCTGTGGATTTATGCCAGTCAGTCTTTAAGATGTCTCATTTTCTAATGGTTTCTCTCTCTAACGGAGTTGTATGGAGTCATGCAGAAGGGGAACTTCACTTCCAGTTGTGTTGTTGTTTTGAATATTGGGGGTTGGGTTTTTGTTTTTTTCAGCCACCCAGGTAAATATATTAAAGCCCAGAGTGCATCCTGCCATCTCACTATACATATGTAATAATTCATATTTTTTGCTTTCCTAAAAACCTTTCCATCGTAGTTTTAGTCTTCAACACTGGACTCCAGTGGTCAGATCTGTGCAGGCGAAGCCATTATGAAGGTCTCTCACTGCCATTACTAGTATTTAAAATCAGTATACGCTTATTGGTATTTTTTACCACAAATATAGCAGAATACATATTGGCCTAAATTTATGAAGGGTTTTTTTTTATTGGCTGTTTTATAGCAAAAAGCAAAAGTGTGTTTTGGGTTTTTTTTTTCAAAATTGTTGGTCTTTTTGTGGGAAGAAAGTACATAAATGTTATTTGGGTAAAGTGTTGCACGGCCACGCAAATGTCCGTTAAGTAACAGTGGTGTATCGCAATAAAAATGGCCTGGTCATGGGGGGGGGGGGGGGGTAGATCTTCCAAATGGTTAATATGACTCTTGCTAGTTTCTGATACCATGTACGCTGTGGTACCTCCCACCAACCCCTACATTACTACAGTGTTTTGTAGTGATGTAAATGCCATGCAAGGAGCAGCCTCCAGCAGGGAACATGCTATCCCAAACACTTGGAATGATCCAGTAGTCGGCCAGGTAAGTATATAATTTAGTTTTTATAAGGGGCAGGTGCTGGAGACTTTGTATACTAGGGAGGGGGTTGCTTTTAAATATTTGACAACCATTATTGTCCAATTTGTCATCTTCATTGTGGTATATTGCAAAAATTCTTCCTGGTATTTTGTTAATATAAGCACTACAGCCCCAATACAGTGAACAGTTGCTGGCTGTGTTAGTGGATATCTACCCTTTTCCTTAACTTTGTGCATTCAGTTCAGCATCATTATAAAGCCCTTGTTTGACTCATTCAATGACATAGTATCTACAGCTAGCATAGAAGAATTGTACAGCACTACTGTAGAATGGCTGGAACATCATTGCTCCCTCCCTGCATTGAGGCCCAGTAAGTACATTCTTCCTCCTCTTCCTCAATCAGTTGCTCAATTAACAGTGCATCCAAAAGCTTCACTTTTCTCTTATCGTCCATGGACACACGGCTCCTTAAATCTTGACAAGTGGGTTATGTTCCTGTTCACAGGAGAGGACTAGGCAGAAACATGTTAGATAATTAAATACACGTTACTTTAACAGAGTTGAACAGCCCCACCGTGGGCGGTCCCTCCGGACATAACCCTCCTCCCTGCAGCATGCAGCCTCAGTTTTTTTTCTACCTAGCAAAGGAGGAGGACGTATGGCTCCCTTTTTGGGCCCAGCGCCCTGAGGAAATTTTTATTTGATTAGGAATCTTCTATCGACTGTCTGCTGAGAGACAGGCTGGATATATAAATCCTTGTAGTCTCCTCAGTCCGGCCAGTGAGCGTGAGCACACCATTGCTAAGGGTTGGGTCTGCCACGACCTAACCCATGACTCCTGGGGTGGCTGGTGAGCTTTTGCTCCGAGGTCCTCGCATGACTGGGCTGTGGTGTTGTCTCACTCATAGTGGACCGGGGCGACAGCTACTCAGACGCGGTTGTATGCCTGTCAGGAATGAGTCAGCGAGTCCTCGCATGGACTGGCAAGTACTGTCCTTCCCGCCTCAGCGGGTCGGTATGGCTGGGCATTCCTGGGGTGAGGGGTTCCTCCTATTTTCCTTTCCCTTCTCTGTCATGCTTCCCTCTGTTGCTCTGCTGCCAGGGTGGACCTGTGGGGGGGGGGGAGCTCCTTTTCCAACCAGGGAATGTGGGGTGTCTGGGCCTGTGTATTTCTATGGGGGTGTGTTTGACTCAAAGGCCTCATTGGGCGTTCTCATCCACGTTGCACATTTTGGCGGCACCTGCGCCATTTTTTGTGGTCTGCTGTTATCATTGTAAAACCCCATTGGCGGGCGATTTGTTGTGGTCGTGCTATGGCGCAGCTTACTATTGCGGTCGGCCATTTTACTGTGGCCGTACCCTGCTTCTCTGAGGCATCCGTGGCCATTTTGGAGGTGGTTTTGGCCTCTAGTGCTGACTTCTACAGCGCGCAGCACAGATCTCCTCATGATTTTACCTCACAAGCTTTTTTTCCTCAAACACATGCAGTGTTCTGTGGGCTGGCGGCAGCGCTGAACAGTCTCCTCCTGTGGTTGGTAAGTCCCCTGGGTAACACCCGGTCAGCGCAGCAAGGAGGGTGGGCTTTATTCAGGTCTTGAATGGGTCCCTGAAAGCTGTCTGGTTATGGAGTCAGTGTCTGGTTCTTCTTCCCCAAACATTCCAAAGGTGGCAGCTGGTGCTCCTGCACCTGCGGTTCCCATAGACACTTCGTCGGCAGTCCTGGAAACATCCTCTGAGGGCTCTGTCTTTTTTGGGTCACACAAATCGGACCGCTCTGTGATGGTTTATCCTTGTGTTCTTTTTTCGACAAGTTCATTGATAAGGAATGGGATAAGCCGCAGAAGTCCTTTGTAGTTCCTCAGCACCTGGCGGGTTCGGTACCCCTTTGAGGAGAGCCTCTTGAAAAAATGGGCTTCTTCAACGGTAGTGCCCCCCCCCCCCCCCCCGGTTTAAATAAGGTGACCACTCTCCATATAGAAGGGACCCCTGCCTTCAAGTACCATACTGATAGGAGGTCCAAGGCACTGACCCGATCCATGTTTACTAGTGGTGCAACGGATCACCATTGATCCGAACGGCCCTCCTCTCTGTTTACACCCACAGAGGAGGAGCCTGCGCTCGAGGGACACGCACGCCGCTGTCTGAGGTCTGTAAGGGGGACTGGCAGTCATACTGAGGGCTTACTGTCTGCCTGCACTACTGAGGGGTTACTGTCTGCCTGCACTACTGAGGGGTTACTGTCTGCCTGCACTACTGAGGGGTAACTGTCTGCCTGCACTACTGAGGGGTTACTGGACGACATTATCAAGGATGTCACTGGGGGTAAGAGCAATCTCCTCCCTCAGTCCACCAGGGGGGAAGGATCCCTGCCATTAGCCGGGTCCTTTTCCCACTCAGAAGCAGTATTTTACGTCAGTCTGGGCCCGTGGGTAAACCCTCCCATGCCGACAAAGGCTCAGCTGGGGCACAAACGTCCTGGGGTGCGCAAGCCGAACAAACGGGCACCAATTTCCGCCAATGCATGAAGTCTTTCCCCCACCAGTCTCATGGGTGGGGGGACGGCTTCGCAGGTTCACAGCTTGGTGGACCTCCCTGCTCTCCGACCAGTGGGTCTGCGAGGTGATCTCTTCGGGGTACAAGATGGTTTCTTTCCTCCCCATCGAACAGATTCTTTTCCTTAAGTCTCCCTCTCCTTCCAGCTCATCAGTCTGCCCTGTTAGGGGCTGTGCAGGACTTGCTAAGTTGCGGGGTAATTTTACCCGTTACGCAGGACGAGAGGTTTAGGGATTTTATTCAAATCTGTTTGTGGTCCCGAAGAAGGACGGCATCCGTCCATCCGGGGGACATTCTGGTGTCCTTGGACATCAAGGACGCATACTTGCATGTCCCAATTTGCACAAGTCGCCAGAGGTTTCTGTGCTTGACGGTAGGAGAGGACCACTATCAGTTTGCCGCCCTTCCTTTTGGTCTAGCATCAATACCAAGAGTTTTCACCAGGGTGCTCGCACTGATCCTAGCTTTGCTGAGACAGCGAGGCATTGCCATCATGGGCTACTTAGACGACCACCTGAGAGCAGCTTCTGGCTCAGAAATAGGGGAAGATGTATCTATAGACAGCCAGACCCTCCAAGAATTCGGATGGGTGTTAAAAATTCAGAAGTCGGTCCTGGTGCCGACTCAGCATTTGGCGTACCTAGGGTTGATTCTGGACTCCTTGGAAGCAAAGGTCTTTTTTTCCCCTGGAGTAGTTGCTGACTCTTCAGTCTGCAGTGAAGATGTTGGCATCTCGCAAATGGTCGTCTCTCCGTTTTTACATGCGAGTCCTGGGCCTGATGGTTGCCTTCTTTGAGGCGGTACCGTATGCCCAGTTCCACACGTGTTTTGCAGAAGGAGATACTGTCCAAGTGGTACATATCTCCTTTGTCTCTGGATCATCAGATTCAGGTAAGCCACCTTGTTGGTGTCTCAATTGTTGGCTGAGATCCCCGGTTCTTTGGTCCTGGAAGTCGTTTCTTCCCTTCCAGTGGACGGTGATTACGACAGATGCCAGCCTCATGGGTTGGGGGGGTCCAGTCAGCCCAGGATTGATGGACTCTAGAAGGATCCTGTCTGCCGATCAATGTCTTGGCTCTCCGGATGATCAGGCTATCCCTCTCCTTGTGGTCGACTAGGTTGCAAGGTCGCCCAATCAGGATTCAGTTGGACAACGCCACAACAGAGTGGAGGCCGAGGGGATCCCGATGATTCTAATCGCTCCAGATTGGCCTTGGCACGCCGATCTCGGGCGCCTGGTGACGGATGTGCCCTGGCGGCTGCCAATGCAGAAGGACCTTCTGTCTCAAGGTCCCATACTTCATCCTGCTTTACAGTCGCTGGCTTTAATGGCATGGCTATTGAAAGCCAGGTATTAAAGGACCGGGGTCTTTCCGACTCGGTCATCTCAACCTTGCTGAGGGCATGGAAGTTTTCTTCCAGGAAGATCTACCATCGCACCTGAAAGGCCTACATCTTTGTGCGACGGCGTCAATGATCGTCCTCGGTGTCCATGGTCCTGCTGTTTTTGCAGCGTGGAGTTGTTTAGAAACTTGCCTTAAGCACCATTAAGGGACAGATTCCAGCCTTGGCTGTGTTCCTTCAGCGGCCTTTGATGGCCCATTCTCTGGTGGGTACCTTTGTGCAGGGGGTTTGTCATATACTTCCCCCTCTTGAACCACCTCTTCCCCCATGGGTTTTAACTCTCGGTTCTTCAGGAACCTCCCTTTGGAAACAGAGTTTCCTCTCTTGACACTATCTCAGAAGGTGGCCTTTTTTGGTGGCCATTTCTTCTGTCCGAAGGGTTTGAGTTGGCAACCTTCCGAAGGTGGTTTCGGCCTCTCACCTAAATGAGGACATTGTTCTTCCATCCTTATGTCCTCGGCCAGCGCGCCCTAGGAGGGTTGCGCTTCATACTTTGCAAGTGGTACGTGCTTTGCGGGTGTACCTGTCTGCTACGGCTCCGTTTTCAGAGATCTGACTCACTTTTTTTGTCAGTGTCTGGTCCACAAAAGGGCCTAGCAGGTTCGTCTGCCACCATTTCTCGGTGGATCAGGCAGACCGTCATACAGGCCTATGCTCTTAGGGGGCGGGCACCCCCTTTCCGGTCAGGGCACATTCGACCAGGGCAATTGGTGCTTCCTGGGTTTTCCGACATTGAGCATCTGTCTCACAGGTGTGCAAGGCGGTGACTTAGTCGTCTGTTCACACTTTTTTCCAAATTTTACAAGGTTGATGTGAGTATCTTCTGATGCTTCTTTCGGCCGCAAGGTTTTGCAGGCGGCTGTTTAAAGTTGCAACTTCTCCGTTGAGGAGCTTTGCTTGTTTTGGGGTAAAGTTAAATTGTTTTTACTGATACTGTTCCCACCCCTCGTTTTTTGACACTGCTTGGGGGCGTCCCACTTGTCTAGATTTAAGGAGCGGTGTCCGTCCATGGACGATAAGAGAAAATAGGATATTTTGTACTCGCCGTAAAATCCTTTTCTCTGTCGTCCATGGACGGACACAGCACCCACCCCTCCTTTTTAGGTTTGTACTGCTTGTTACGAACTGAGGCTGGATGCTGTAGGATGAGGGGTTGTTCAACTCTGTTAAAGTAACGTGTATTTATCTAACATGTTTCTGCCTAATCCTCTCCTGTGAACAGGAACATAACCCACTTGTCAAGATTTACGGAGCTGTGTCCATGGACGACAAAAAAGGATTTTACGGTGATTACAAAAAATCCTATTTTTCCACATTTTTGTTATGTTACAGCCTTATTTCAAAATAAATTAAATTCATTATTTTCCTCTAACAATATCCCATAATGACAATGTGAAAGAAGTTTGTTTTATTAAAAGTAAAAAACGAAAAAAAATCACATGTACATGACACTAAAAAAATTAAGCTCAGATGCATTCTGTTTGCACTGATCATCCTTGATGTTTATACAACTTGATTGGAGTCCACCTGTGGTAAATTCAGTTGATAATGCATGCTTTGGAAAGGCACATGCCTGTCTATATAAGGTCCCACATTTGGTGCATGTCAGAGCACAAACCAAGCCATGAAGTCCAAGGAAGTGTCTGTAGACCTTGGAGACAGGATTGTATCAAGGGCACAGATCTGGGGAAGGGTACAGGAACATTTCTGTAGCATTGAAGGTCCCAATGAGCACAGTGGTCTCCATCTGTAAATTTCAGAAGTTTGTAACTACAAGGAACCTTTCTAGAGCTGGCCAAACTGATCGATTGGAGGAGAAGGACCTTAGGGGAGTGACCAAGAATCCGATGGTCACTCTGACAGAGCTCCACCGTTTCTCTGTGGAGAGAGAACCATCTCTGCAGCACTCCATCATTCAGGCCTGTATGGTAGAGTGGTCAGACAGAAGCCACTCCTCAGTAAAAGGCACATAACAGCCCACCTGAAGTTTGCCAAAAGGCACCTGAAGGACTCTGACCATGAGAAACAATTGTCTAGTCTGATGAAACAAAGATGGAGCTCTTTAGCCTGAATGGCACGCGTCATGTCTGGAGGAAACCAGGCACCGCTCTTCACCTGGCGAATACCATCCCTACAGGAAAGCATGGTGGTGGAAGCATCATGCTGTGGGTATGTTTTTCAGCAACAGGTACTTGGAGACTAGTCAGGATCGAGGGAAAGATGAATGCTGCAATGTACAGACATCCTAGATGAAAACCTGCTCCAGAGCACTCTGGACCTCAGACTGGGGCGAAGGTTCATCCTCCAACAGGACAATGACCCTAAGCGCACAGCCAAGATCACAAAGGAGTGGCTACGGAACAACTCTGAATGCCTTTGAGTGGCCCAGACGTGAACCCAATTTTGAACATCTCTGGAGAGATCTAAAAAAATGGCTGTGCACTGACCCTCCCCATCCAACCTGATGGAGCTTGGAGAGGTCCTGCAAAGAAGAATGGGAGAAACTTCCCAAAAATAGGTGTGCCGAGCTTGTAGCATCATACTCAAAAAGACTTGAGGTTGTAATTGGTGCCAAAGGTGCTTCAACAAAGTATTGAGCAAAGGATGTAAATACTTGCGTACATGGGATTTTTGTTTTGTTAATAAATTTGCAAAGATTTCAAACAAACTTCTTTTACGCTGTCGTCATGGGGTATTGCTTGTAGTATTCTGAGGAAAATAATGAATTTATTCCATCTTGGAATAAGGCTGTAACATAACAAAATTTGGAAAAAGTGAAGTGGTATGAATACTTTCCGGATGCACTGTAAGTTAAATTTATTGACTTATACATTTTTTTTTTTCCTCTTTAGTGGTGCTAAGTACACTGCGTCATCTGAGCACAACGACCTCCATCTTGACTGACCCATCAAGCCTGCCTGAGCAAGCCAAGCAGGCTGTTAGTAAGAACAGTAATGGTGCTGGTGGTACATAAATGTATACACTCTTAAATAGAGAGAAGAGCTTGTGCTGTTACCTTTTCAGTGCTCTGTGAGCTGCATTTCAACACTCCACCAGTGCATCTATGCTGCTGCAATTGGTAACTGGCCATTCAATGCATCCTTGGCTTTCAGGAAAAAACCCTATCTCAGAGGATCTGCAAGGTGTCACTTCTATGAAGGGCAGGAATGGCTAAAGAATTCCTGTTCTTGGAGCATCAACAAGAACCGTACAATGATTCAGTGAGGGGAAATGACATTAAAGGGAATACAGTTCTGTGGTGTCATCTTTTTATTATTTTTTTTCAATGAATCTCTGCAGCCTTCATTTTATGTGTTTTTAAACCTTTTAATTTAGAGGACCTCACAATTGCCTTCGAACAGTTATTAAAGGCATTTTGTTTATCAAAAAGCTGAAAACTGGTCAGTAGAATAATAATTGAGCCGTGTCCTCAATCATTTAACCTTTACATTATTGGACTCAGGTTTCTGCTCTTTTTAAGTTCCAAAGGCAATTCTGGTGACAGTGCTGCATCGAGATCTCATACCAGAAATTGCATACAATATCTTGTACAAGTCAGCATTATAAGCTCTCAGTTGTAACTGAGCATGTGCAGAATTCTCGTATTCTACCTTTGCTTATTTGACACCAGTCTCTAAGCAATGTAGACCTATTTTTTTTTTAATTGTTATTATTATTTCTCTCTGTGCAAAGATATGTTAAGCAAGCTAATTGGCAATTTTGAAATTAGTACGGCTGTATTTCTTTGGGGAAAAAAAGCTGCTTTGGCTTAAAGTGGATGTAAACCCTCCATACACAAAGTGAAGTGAACAGCCTCAGATGATACACAGGGATGAACCAAATCTCCCTACATAGGTTTTACATTTATATCTGCTGTCTTCACATTTATATACTGTTTTAGAAAGTTCAGATCATGTTGGATTTTCTCTTCCTGTTTAACACAGTGTGATGTCTGGGCATACAGCAAAGATGGCTAAAATTGATAATTGGAGGAAAGGCACACACCCCCTCTCATCATAGACTCTCAGAGGTGCTTTGTAACAGAGCCAGCTCCCTGCTAATCTATTTTAGTAACCTCCCCTGACAGAAATTTCAGGCTGCTTTCATCTGATGTGTCAGGAGTTATCAGGCTATTAACAGGAACTGGTCAGGAGAGAGCTACAGGACTTGGCTCTTTGAAGACAGATGACAAAATACTGCAGATATGTGCCCTGCTCAAATTTCATAAATCGAGTTTACATCCACTTTATGAAAAACTTTTAGAGAATAAAACTGTGTATAGCACATGTCACATTGACGGATGCCCACGATGAATTCCTTTCACATTTTTTTTATTGTGTCTTGCTGGGGATTTCAATGGAGAAGGCTTATTCTCGGTGGATGTAGTAAAACTACCTCCTGTGCTGGGCGTTAAAGTGTTTTATGGTATTTAAGTTACAATTCTGGTAACTGATAGAAAATAATTCTATATTTTTAGAGTGGGAGAGTACTGGCAAATGCGGCAAAAGCTGAATAATTCCATCCAAAAATGTTAGTGTTGGATTCAATCTCTAATGTAGCGTGCTCTACTTTTCTGACTTTGTTGGCTCCTGCAGAGAGATTTGATGCCACTTAGCCTGGAATAGGTTGGAGAAAAAGTCACACCCAATCCACAATTACCTTTGGAGTAAATATAGAAATGGGGGGGGCTCCTATGTGTCCAGAATGGTGGAGACATCAAACCGCTCTGGTTGTGTTCCAGAAGCTGCAAAGAACAGCTGAAGTGTTGCATGTGATTTTATGCATCATATCCCAAATAGGTTTGCCGTGTCCTGGGAAGTATTTTTTAAATGTAGGCATTTTTGCAGCGGGTCTTAATGCCGATTTATAAAATCTTATCTCGGTTTCAGTTCCTACCAAGGTTTTGCAAGTCTTGCATCCTGGTGCATAATGTTTCATATACATTGTGTTCCCTGTAAACTGTACTAGATTTTCAGTGAGCATGATGATTCCTATCAGATGGAAAATCCAAATGCTCATCTGTAATGAAGGTCATTTATGTCCCCAGTGCTCAGACCTGTTATTTTATCTATCCCTTATTTGAGCTTTGCATGATTTCTACGTGGGGATAAAATGATCATAATAAGATTATATAATGGTCTGGCAGTATTTGCTTTTGTTTACTCTGTGCAGTATTTGTGGCCAGCATAATTAAAGTATATCTAAACCCAGGAATAAAAATGTAATAATTGTTAGATGTAGTGAATGCACAAGTTTTTTTTGTTTAAGGACATTTTTTTTTTGCAAGCACAGAACATTCATTAAGCTACTAGAAATCGTGTGTCCTTGTAACTTAGATGTATGGCCAAAGTTTTTTTTTTTCCTCCTCCTGGGTCACAGGACTACACTTGCTTTTGCTCTCCTGTTACCCAGAATCGGCTGAAGCCCGCTGTTGGCTGATGTAACATGTGGCTCCAGGCTCTGGAAGGATTTTGACAATTTCGGAATCCACCAGATGCTTTATCAGCAGCTTGCTTAGCCCCTCAGTGTACCACTGAGAGCCTGAGCCAGCAAGTCAATCCAGCATTTCAGTGAGCGCTGGAGGGGCAGAGTAGGGGGAGCAGTGACTGACGATCCCTTCTATATGCTCAGAGTAAACCAGGAACTGAGCGATCAGCAGTCATGTCATTGCTCAGTTCTAAGGGTTAGAGCTAGCGCAGCAGGAAGGTGAGTATGTATGATTGTTTGTTTTTTTTTATTTATTTTTTATGTATTCCCACACTTATTTCACGTTGTTTACAAGGTGATAACATTATCACCTTTCTGTGAACTACACAACCCAACTTCCCTATGTATTGTATGTAGAACACATTAGGAGAGCAGTCTAGGATGATCACGCTGCTCTGCCATACACAGTGCATTCTGAGCATTGTCCTCCTAGGACAGGAAGTGTTTTGCTGGCAGAAACACAATGTTAAATTGCATATAAAATTATGTGGGGGGGGGGGGGGGTTGTGATGCGCCTAAAGAAGGAAAACAATTGCAGCAACCACATCTAAGGACTGGTAGGCTGCAATATATTACTTTTTTTGTTGTTGGGTTTCATTAAGCTTCAAGTTGCATAAAGAATTATTTCATGTTTCAGCATCACAAGAAATCGCTTTTATATTACACAGTATAAAGAGCCTACCATCCTAGATGCTGTTGGCTTAATGTTTTTCCCCCATTTAAGCACAATAAGCAAAGTCAATGTTTATGAAAATGTGATATTTGATATGTGTGTGTGTGTGTGTACACACATACGTTTTTGTATGTTTTTCAATGTAAAAATCACATACCTGGTCGAATGAAGGCAGCCTCTGATGAATGCAACTATTTCTAAGATGCCCTTTTTTCCATTGAAATAATTTGTTTTGATGGTGGTCTTTATCGGTCACCTGTTTTTATTATGCCCCCTCCTCCAAGAACTGCAAAAAACCCTATCTGCATATACCGTATATATATTAAAAAAAAGTACTTTGCTGATGGAACTTCTTGATCCATGCATGGGTTCAATGTTTACCAGCAGCACAATAAAGCAATAAACATTTGACCTCAAATGAGTTGGTGTTTGTTTTTTGTTTTAAATGAGTTCCATGTATGTGGTCTTCATTGTTTAAAAGGTAACACATTGCTCTTCAGTTGAACAAAACGGTAAGACGGTTTAAAAACGGTTTAAAAAATGAAAAGTAAAAGTTCCAACGCCATGGAATTATGGAAGACATGCATAGAAAATTGTCATATGTCAATGCTGTATACGCGCTATTTTAGACCCCTTTCACACTGGAGCGTACTGCAGGCACTATAGCATTAAAAATAGCGCCTGCAATACGTTAATCTGTCCCCATTCACTCCAATGTGAAAGCCCGAGGGGTTTTCACACTGGAGCGGTGCGCTAGCAGGACGGTAAAAAAAGTCCTGCTAGCCGCATCTTTGGAGCGGTGTGTTTACCGCTCCTCCTCCGCTGCCCATTGAAATCAACGGGACAGCGCGGCTATACCGCCCGCAATGCGCTGTGGGCGGTTTGAACCCTTTCTTGGCCGCTAGTGGGGGGGGTAAGTGCACCCTGCTAGTGGCCGAAATGTGATGCAAATCCGCCCATAGTGTCAGCGATAAAAATAGTAGTAGTTTTTTCATTGATCACTACCCACCCCCCTCTCCACAGCATTTATGTGTGTATTAGCCGAGTTTCCATTATTTCCTATGGGGACGCTCGCTTTGGTATACGAGTGCTTTGGATTACAAGCATTCTTCTGGAACGAATTATGCTCGTAATCCAAGGTATTACTGTATTTTTTTTTTATTTTAAAAGTAAATGAGGTCAACATAAGACTAGTGCGATATTTTGACACTGTTTTTTTCGATTAAACCAACGCATCAATATCTGATTCAATGGATATGGTAGCAATTCTGAAGGTGCTAATCGGCTATTTTGGTTATAATTTTGTGTTTTCTGAAGTGGGATATTTTTCTTTGGGAAGATAAAAGTCCAATAAATCTTCTGTCACATGTGTTTTGCTAAGTGTAAACACATTTCTACAAAAATGTCCAAACCCCCCCCCCCCCCCCCCCCCAAATAAAATAAAAATTTTAAATAGGTTTACAATTTTGTGGTGGGCCGCATTCAAAGCCGTCTTGGACACCCCTGCTGTAAAACCCCCAGTATATATATTTTTTTTTTATAGAGCAGGTGATCCTCTTTCAGATAAGTGGCCCTGTTGGTGGTTTTGCCACAGGATCACTTTTATGAGTGGTGGGAGAGGTGCTCCCATCCTGTCTCTTCCTGGTCAATTTAATATATAAAATAAATATATAATTTATTTATTTGTGGTTTCTAAATAATTCTCAAGCAAACAAATACATATTTTTAACTTGTAAACAACAAATGTCAGAAATGGGCTTAGTCCAGAAGTGGTTAAAAAAACATGTTTGGGGGTTCTAAGTAATTTCCTAGCAAAGAAATGTCCGAATTGGCTTGGGGTCATGCAGTTAAATTGCTTCAAAAAGTATTTTCAAACACACAATTCAATTCAGAATGTGCATCAACTAGGTATGTACTGATATCAAGCATTTGTATGAGTATCGGTACTCGTGCAAATGCTCCAATGCCTAATCTGATACCATGTATGGGAGCAGGCGTTGTCAAGCTCGGGGGGGTTCAGGCAGCCTCACAGATCGGTGGGGACAGTTAAAAGCACCGATTTTCCTGTATAGCTTTTCTGACAGCCGCTTCTCCCCCTCCTCCTTCCACCTGCGGCTGTCAGGTGCTTTATTGAAAGTTTTATAAAGGGAGATCAGTGTTTAACTTCTCACCGCACCAAACTCCCCGGTGTCCTCCTCCCTTTCTCAGGTCCCCGGGTTCTCTTCGCTCTCTCTGGTGGTCCCCTCCCTCTCTCTGGGTCTCCGGCTCCCCATGTCCTCCTCAGGTCCCAGTCGCAGATATCCAGATGGAGAGCAGAAAAAACGAGCCGGTAAATTTTGTTCATTCAGAAAAGGAAGGAGCCACTAAATGACAGTCAGTGATTTTACTATGTTTGTTTATGAATAGGGAGGAGCATTTGTCTCCTGTCCATTCATATTCAGTGCTGCTGAGAAAGGGTCTGGGGAATGTCATTAGTCCCATTGTCAAAGGGGAGATGTCAGGTGTCTGTTTAGACCCCTGATATCGCCAAACCCTCCCCCCCCCCCCCCCCCCAGCAGGGCTAATATTATTTTTTTTATATATTTTAAAAATGAAATTGTAAAAATAAACAGACACCGTCCACTCCACCCTTCCCTACAAAGAAAGCATTGTAAAATAATATATATTTTTTTTAACTGACACCGTACTTATTGGTGGTACCACTGTCACATGCCATAAACAAAGTATCAGTATTGAGTACTGGGGGGGGGAACCTATTGGTACTGGTGCAGTTTATTTTTGCACAGCGTGGCCCCGATCCTCGTCTTCTGTGGTCCCCCAACAACGCTCGTGCCTCCTCTTCACATCTGAAAACCATCTAGAAGCGCTCCCCCTGGGGGTTATTGTGCAGTTTGTTTTTGAATAGAGTGGCCCAGATCCTCGTCATCTGTGGTCCCCCAACGGCGCTCATGGCGCCTCTTCACATCTGGAAACCATCTAGGAGAAGCACGCTCCCTGGGGGGGTTACTGTGCAGGCGTGCTCCCGAGTCCAGCATTTGCATCCATAGACACAAAATGCCAGACTTGGCCCAGACGCCTGTGTCATTGAATTTGATTGACAGCTGCAGGAGCCATTTCTGTCCACCATCTATCCAATCAAGTGCTGAGATAACGGGCAGAGAGGGTGAGTGCGTCTCCGGTGTGGGAACGAATGGACCTCAGGTGAGTAAAACTGGGGTGCTGGTCAGTGACAGAAGTTAGGCTAAAGCCTCGTACACACAATCGGATTTTCAGATGGGAATTGTGTGTTGACAGACTGTTGTCCTAAAATCCGACCGTTTGTACGCTCCATCAGACAATTGTCTGATTTTCCGCGGATAAATGTTGGATGGCAGGCTTTAAAATTTTCCGGACAATGATCCGGCACCCCCTTCCGCGATTAAATCAATGACCGTGCCGTGGGATTTGGCAGCGGCGCAGTGACAGGCAAAGGCAGGGAGAGGTGAGCTACAGTGGCGATGCAGGTGGGGGTTCAGGGTGACACACCGCTGCACCAACCATCCCCTTCTCTCGTGGCTGTGTGTCTGAGAGACCCCGGTCTGCATATGAGGCAGGCGGAGGCGAACAGAGCTATAGTGGCGATCCAATGCAAGGGGGAGGGAGGGGGTGTGCGGGTGACACACCACTGCACCAACCATCTCCCCTCTTGCGTCTGCGGGCTGTATGCCCTGAGCGGTCCTGGATATCACGGTGACAGGCACAGCCATGCAGAGTGAAGCGGCCTCCCCCTCTGTTTATGTGTACACAGGGTGAGGGGACCTCACCTGCTGTGCATGTGCCACCGCTGCCGCGCTGATCTGAGGTACTGAATGAGGGGGGTCCTGCACTGAACGGGGCTAAACTGAAGGGGGTCTGCACTGAATGGGGTACCCTGAAGGAGGGGCTACACTGAAGGGGGGGTCTGCACTTAAGGGTGGCTACACTGAAGGAGGAGTCTGTGCAACATGCAGGGGGTTTAGAGCTGTGGGGGGCTGTTTAATGTAAATGAGTCCAGAGGGCTGTGTAATGTAAAGGGGTGCTGTGTAATGTAAAGGGGTCCAGAAGGGCAGGGTGCTATGTAAAGTGGTCTAGAGGTGCAGGGGGCTGTGTAATGTAAAGGCGTGCAGGGGGCTGTGTAATGTAAAGGCGTGCAGGGGGCTGTGTAATGTAAAGGGGTGCAGGGTGCTGTGTAATGTAAAGGGGTGCAGGGTGATGTGTAACGTAAAGGGGACCAAAGGTGCTGTGTAATGTAAAGGGGTCCAGAGGTGCAGGGTGCTGTGTAATATAAATGGGTTCAGAGGTGCAGGGGGCTGTGTAATATAAAGGGGTGCAGAGTGCTGTGTAATGTAAAGGGGTCCAGAAGGGCAGGGTGCTGTGTATTGTAAAGGGGTCCAGAGATGAAGGGTGCTGTGTAATGTAAAGGGGTCTAGAGGTACAGGGGGTTGTGTAATGTAAAGGGGTCCATATGTGCAGGGTGTTGTGTAATGTAAAGGGGACCAGAGGTGCAAGGTGCTGTGTAATGTAAAGGGGACCAGAGGTGCAAGGTGCTGTGTAATGTAAAGGGGACCAGAGGTGCAAGGTGCTGTTTAATGTAAAGGGGTCCATAGGTGCAGGGTGCTGTGTAATGTAAAGGGGTCCAGAGGTGCAGGGGGTTGTGTAATGTAAAGGGGTCCATAGTGCTGTGTAATGTAAAGGGGACCAGAGGTTCAAGGTGCTGTGTAATGTAAAGGGGTCCAGAGATGCAGATTGCTGTGTAATGTAAAGGGGTCTAGAGGTGCAGGGGGGTTTGTAATGTAAAGGTGTCCAGAGGTAATGTAAAGGGGTCCAGAGGTGCAGGGTGCTGTGCAATGTAAAGGGGTCCAGAGGTGCAAGGTGCTGTGTAATGTAAATGGGTCCAGAGGTGCAGGAGGCTGTGTAATGTAAAGGGGACCAGAGGTGCAAGGTGCTGTGTAATGTAAAGGGGTCCAGAGGTGCAGGGGGTTGTGTAATGTAAAGGGGACCAAAGGTGCTGTGTAATGTAAAGGGGTCCATAGGTGCAGGGTGCTGTGTAATGTAAAGGGGTCCATAGGTGCAGGGTGCTGTGTAATGTAAAGGGGTCCAGAGGTGCAGGGGGTTGTGTAATGTAAAGGGGTCCAGAGGTGCAAGGTGCTGTGTAATGTAAAGGGGACCAGAGGTGCAAGGTGCTGTGTAATGTAAAGGGGACCAGAGGTGCAAGGTGCTGTGTAATGTAAAGGGGGTCCATAGGTGCAGGGTGCTGTGTAATGTAAAGGGGTCCAGAGGTGCAGGGGGTTGTGTAATGTAAAGGGGTCCATAGTGCTGTGTAATGTAAAGGGGACCAGAGGTTCAAGGTGCTGTGTAATGTAAAGGGGTCCAGAGGTGCAGGGGCTGTGTAATGTAAAGGGGTGCAGGGTGCTGTGTAATGTAAAGGGGTCCAGAGATGCAGATTGCTGTGTAATGTAAAGGGGTCCAGAGGTGCAGGGGGCTGTGTAATGTAAAGGGGACCAGAGGTGTAGGGTGCTGTGTAATGTAAAGGGGTGCAGGGTGCTGTGTAATGTAAAGGGGTCCAGAGGTGCAAGGTGCTGTGTAATGTAAATGGGTCCAGAGGTGCAGGGGGCTGTGTAATGTAAAGGGGACCAGAGGTGCAAGGTGCTGTGTAATGTAAAGGGGTCCAGGGGGTTGTGTAATGTAAAGGGGTCCAGAGGTGCAAGGTGCTGTGTAATGTAAATGGGTCCAGAGTGCTGTGTAATGTAAAGGGGTCTAGAGGTGCAGGGGGTGTAATGTAAAGGCGTCCAGAGGTGCAGGGTGCTGTGTAATGTAAAGGGGACCAGAAGTGCAGGGGGCTGTGTAATGTAAAGGGGACCAGAGTTGCAGGGTGCTGTGTAATGTAAAGGGGACCAGAGGTGCAGTTGTGGAGAGGGGGTACACAGTAATGACAAAGAGATATTGAAGGAGATATGCACAGGGCACAATTGGGGCTTTTTTACATTTTAATGTGGGGGGATGGGGGGTGCCAGATATTGGATCCGCCCCAGGTGCCAAATACTCTAGGTCCGCCCCTGCCTTTCGAGGCAGCGCCGATGAATACGGTATATATCTTTTGTGGCCCCCAGGGCACACGTGAGGCTGCAATGGCTATTGCAGACTCACATGTGCATATTAAATCACCAGGGGGGCTGCAATTGGTCCCGGGCCAGACTTTGGACATGCCTGCCCTAGACAGCGAAGGAATAGAGGTAACATGCCGCCCAAAACAAACCAGCAGCTCCTTCGTGGGTAGTGCTACATTTACAACCGTGTAAAAACCCCAACCATAGAAATACAATGGAGCATTTCTAAACTGACCTGATCCCAGGACCTCCAGGTTGCTAAGCAACACAATGCCGTTTCCAGGCAGCCTGCAATGTTTATCCTGACACACGTGCTTCACCGTGCAGTGGGGTGTGATGGCTGACTGTTCACATACAGGAATAGTGACTCTGCGGTGATAATACGATGACAGGCACCACCGTCTCCGGAGCCCTGACAAGGCAGATGAAAACCCTGGGTCTGAAATCCTTTCCCTGTGCTCCTGGAAGCTGGGTAATCATTCCTCCCTGTCTAATGTCTGTCCCCTCTCATCTCTATGGGCTGCAATGCAACCTGCTGCTATCTACTTCATTGATGTGCCAGTCCTAATAAGAAACTAAGGGCCAGATTCAGAAAGATTGGCGTATTTTTAGGCAGGCGTAGCGCATCTCATATGCGCTACGCCACCGTAACTTAGAGAGGCGAGTACAGTATTCAGAAAGAACTTGCGCCCTAATTTACGGCGGAGTAGCGTATATGGGCCGGCGTAAGCCCCCGTAATTCAAAGATGCAAGGCAGTGGGCGTGTTGTATTTAAATTAACCGTGATCCCATGTAAATGCATGGCCGAACGAACGGCGCATGCGCCGTCCGTGGACGTATCCCAGTGCGCATGCTCAAAATCACGTCGACTAGAATGCCTAAGATACGTCGAACACTGCCTACGATGTGAACGTAACTTACGCACAGCCCTATTCACGTACGACTTGCGTAAACGACGTAAATTTCAACGGGTTTTCCGACGTCTATACGTTTAAAATTGCTTACCCCTGCTTTATGAGGGGTAAACTTAGGCCGGTCGTGCGCCTTACGTAAACAGCGCATATTGATACGCCGGGCGCAAGCACGTTCGTGAATCGGCGTATCTAGCTCATTTACATATTCAACGCGTAAATCAACGGAAGCGCCCCTAGCGGCCAGCGTAAATATGCACCCAAGATACGACGGCGTACGAGACTTACGTCGGTCGTATCTTGGCAATAATCAGGCGTAAATGCCTTTCTGAATACGCTTAAAGATACGACGGCGCACATTTAGACTTACGACGGCGTATCTGGAGATACACCGTCGTAAGTCCTTTGTGAATCCGGGCCTAAGAGTCATGCACATACAGGTAGAGAACATAGCTATTATATTTTGTCCCACTGTTTATTTTAAATCGATCGAAAACTCATCCCTTTTAAGCCTGGTACACACGATTAGATTATTCGCATTGCCGTGTCATTCGTGTCATTGCCTGGTCCGTACTTTGTACGGACCTGGCAGTGGGGGGGGGGGGTTTACAATATGCCATGTATTGTAGTGTGCTGCAGCTCAGTTGTACTGTGGTGCCATTAAAAATGACAGGCATACAGGCGCATGTGTAGTGATAGAATGTATGGTACTGCACATGTTATGGACGCAGGATGTGTAACTATTTAACTTTTGTCATTAAATTGTATGGAGGGGGCTGGAGCTTTTGGGGATAGTCACAGCTTTTAAAGTGTTTGCTACCCCAACATTTCAAATTCCTGATATATGCCTGCTGGTAACAGATGTGACCCCTGATGACGTCAGACGCACACTGACAAAACACGTAGGGTGGGATCAAGCGCAACACGTCACTTCCGCTTTCCTGGAACGCAGGTGCAGTCTAATACGGCATCCCCTGATTTTTTATGCTTTGGAACCTATACACGCAGTTAAGTGTGTTTTTTTAAACAATTTTAATAAACTACCTGTTCTAGTGCACTAAGAAAGGCTTCTTCTTTACCTCTGCATGAGCCGATATGAGTACCTAGGAACCTAAGAACATCTCCAGTGCTTGCTTGCCCCGGGCTGTTTTTCCCTTCAAGTGGAACCATCTAACCACGCTGTTTTTAAATACCTGTAATGGGGGGTCAATGGCCCAGATTCACAAAGCACTTACGCCGACGTATAACAAGTTACGCCGACGTAAGTGCAAATGTGCGCCGACGTATCTGTGTGCCAGACCCACAAACAGATATGCGCCTAAAACCAGGCTATACCCCGCCGACTTGGCTTGCTTACGCCGGCGTAGGGTGGGCGCACATTTAGGCTGGGTGCATGGTGCCGCTCCCATTGATTAGCCATGCAAACATGCAAATGAGGGAAATACGGCGATTCACGAATGTGAGTGCGCCCGAAGCAAGCTACGCTAGATGCGCGTAAGTTGTACGTCCGGTGTAAAGTTTTATAAAGGAGGTGCAACCCAGCAACAGACATGCTCAGGTCTGCACCAGTCATAACAAGCCGGCGTATTGCACGTTGGATGTGTGTTTGGCTGGGCGTATGTTACGTTCACGGCGTACGCAGTGATCCGGCGTAGCTTAGGCAGTTGTTCCGACGTGGTTGTGAGCAGGCGCAGGTGGATGCGTCCACGTCACGGTGCATGTGCGCAGTTCGTTCTACGTACTTGTCTGGCGCTTGGGCCATAATTTGCATGGGATCATGCCTCATTTGCATGGGTCACGCCCACTTCCACCTACGCCGGCCTGCGCCATTGAAACCCACGCCACGCTGGTGCAACGTTGGGAGCACTGGCTTGATGAATTCCATGCTTGCCTCTCTGCGCTGCGTTGGCGTAGCGTACAGGGGTTACTCTACGGCGGCGTAATGTGCGCCGTGCTCTCTATGAATCTGGGCCAATACGTTCTGGTAAGTAGGATGAACATATGACTGTTGGTAAAGAGGAGATACACAAAGTCATGGGTGTATTTGGTCATCAGACATTTGGATACAACAAAGTGTTCATGGGACTTCACTTTATGTTTTATTTTGGAGTCCTATGGACTTATAAGCACATTAATTCACTTGTTACACGTTTGTTCTATTGATGTATATGTAAATTTTGAGAGCATTTTTTTTTTTCTTTTTGGTTCATAAAAGTGCAGTGCTCCTTTTAAATGTGCAAAAATAGGAGAAGTGGTCACTCGGCAGACGAAGACGCTGGGCCAGATTCACAAAGAGATATGACGGCGGATCTCCTGATCCACCGTCGGATCTATGCGACTGATTCATAAGAATCAGTTCCGCATAGATCTCCCTTAGATCCGACTGGTGTAAGTGACTTACACCGTCGGATCTTAGGCTGCAATCTCCCGCCGGCCGCTAGGTGTCGCCTCGGTCTTTTACGCGTCGGATATGCAAATGAGGAGAACCGCCGATTCAGAAACGAATGCCCGTCCGTCGCTTTTTTTTTTACGTCGTTTGCGTTCGGCTTTTTCCGGCGGATAGTTACCCCTGCTATATGAGGGGTAGCTAATTTTAAGTATGGCCGTCGTTCCCGCGCCGAGTTTCAAATTTTTACATTGTTTGCGTAAGTCGGTCTGGAATACGGATGGCCGCAATTGATGTTGCCGCCGAAAACAATGACGTCCTAGCGACGTCATTTGAAGCATGCGCACTGGGAAATTTCGCCGGCGGCGCATGCGCAGTTAAATCGGCGCGGGAACGCGCCTGATTTAAATTGTACACTCCCCCTAGCCGGGGGAGTTACGATCCGCCGGTGCAAGTTTCGAGGTAAGTGCTTTGTGAATACTGCACTCGCCTCGCAAAAGTGCACCGGCGGATCGTAAATCACATAGATTACGCGGATCTAAAGATCCGCTAATCTATGTGAATCTAGCCCGCTGTCTCAATTAAGAGAGCCCACACGCTTTATGCAATACAATGCAGGTGTACTTCATGTAAGTTCATGTCTGATGTCAAATGTTGTCACTTCCTCCAGATCATATGCAATCCAAACCAAACTTTATGAACATAAAAAAACTTATAGGCCCCTTTCACACAGGGCGGATCAGTAATGATCCGCCTCCGTAAGCTCAGCGGGGATCGTTCCGTTGATCCCCGATGAGCCGGCCGGTGACAGGGCAGTCCCCGCACACTGTGCAGGGACCGCCCTGTCTTTTCTCCACTCTCCCCTATTGGGGGGATCGGATGAACAAGGACCGTATGTCCATGTTCATCCGATCCGCTCTGCAGACGGAAGAAAAAATAGGGTTTTCTTCCGTCTGCAAAATCGGATTTGCTGAGGCGGACGATTACGGGTGTCAGCGGATATTCACCCTACCCCCCCCCCCCCCAAGTAGTTAACACATTCATCTGCAGATGGACTACTATTGCTTGGTTCTTCTAGCTCACACTCGCTCCGGCAACACTCTATGCTCCTTTACACTCCCACCTCTCAACCGGCCTCTCAGTGATGTCACGCTGGGACCAGACTAGGAGATGCCTGTCGGGCGGAGATTGCTCCGCCTGACAGGGAAGTGAAGAGCTCGTCCTAGCTTGTGTTGGGTGCAGGAGCACATTTGGCACATCATAGCTGCTCTGACTGGCTGTGCAGTATTCTATAGCACAGCGTGTGTACAGTCCAGGCACCGCCGGCACCTTACCTGCGCCTCCCTTCCTCTAATAAATTGCTCCCGCCCAGGGCATCCGCCCCTTTAGCCCCTGCCTTGTACCGGCCCTGGTGTGCAGGGTATGACAGTGAGCAGTATGTACAGGAGAGGAGTGTGGAGGGTATCACAGTGGGCGGTATGTACAGGAGTGGCGTGTGAATGGTATGATAGTGGAAAGTATGTACAGGAGAGGCGTGTGGAGGGTATGATGGGGCAGTATCTACAGGAGAGGAGTGTGGAGGGAATGATAGTGGGCACAGGGCTGGCCCTACCATGGGACCCGATGGGACCATTGGTCCCAGGCAGCAGGTTCTGACGGGGCGTCACATTGACGCCCATAAATACAGTGGTCCCGCCCGTTCGGACTCCGCTCTTCATCCCACTATATGGATGGCCCAGCGCTGCTGCTATTGGAGGTATTGGCAGAGCACTCGTTGCCATACCCGCACAGCTGGCCGCCCGCCCATCCTCTACATGGCTCCCCCCCCTGCTGCTGACGAGAAAGTCAGCTGACAGGCTGACGGCCAACAGCGTAAAGGGGGAGGAGCTTTCATCTGAGCAGAGACCCCATGATGGAAGAGGGATCGCTATAGACGCGGCTGACACTGAGAGAAAGTAAGTGTCACTAATCCCATCTCCACCACCTCTGCCTGTGCCTAATCCCCCTACCACCTCTGCTTGTGTCGAATCCCCCTACCACCTCTGGCTGTGTCTAATCCCAATACCAACTCTGCTTGTGTCTAATCCCTTCCCTACCACCTCTGCCTGTGTCTAATCCCTTCCCTACCACCTCTGCCTGTGTCTAAACCCCCTACCCCCCCTGCCTGTGTCTAAACCCTCTGCCTGTGTCTAAACCCCCTACCTCCCCTGCCTGTGTCTAAACCCTCTATCACCTCTGCCTGTGTCTAATCCCTTCCCTACCACCCCTGCCTGTGTCTAAACCCCCCTACCTCCCCTGCCTGTGTCTAACCCGTTCCCTACCACCTGCCTGTCTCTAAACCCCCCTACCTCTTCTGCCTGTGTCTAAACCCCCCTACCACCCCTGCCTGTGTCTAACCCCTTCCCTACCACCCCTGCCTGTGTCTAACTCCCCTCCCCCTCACCACAACCGCCGCTGCCTCTGTCTGAACCCCATCACCACTGTTGCGTGTAAATCTGACTTTCTAATAAATTAAACTTTGGTTTTAATTGTTATGATACAAAATAATAAATGTGGGGGCCTTTTGGTGGGAGTGATTTATAAAAAAAAGGGGGGGGCGGTAGAGAGGAGGAGGGGGGGCAGCATTTTGATCATGGGCCCAGGCAGCACAAAGTCTTGGGCCAGTGTCCTGCCAAAAATGTTCCCCCGGTGGATTTGGACCCCCCTGTACTGTGCAGGCGCGGCGCTTGCACAGTACAAATCTCAACCGAGCCTCCGAAAATAGCCGAACATGTAGAGCTGAGAGTCAGTTTTACACGGCGCATGCGCAATGACTATCACACATATGCCGCATGCTCCTGATGCTACTGCTACTCTGCAAGGCACGCTCTCGATGCTACTGCTACTCTGCAAGGGGTGATTTTACCACTAAAGTACACGTCTTAGCGGGGCGTGTTGATGGGCGTAAAACCCACCCATCTCAGTTAAATGTGCAAATCCGTGTGCATCAACATTGCCATTGCAAAACCGCCCATCAACATACCCCGCTAAGACGTGTCCTTTATTGGTAAAATCACCCCCCGCACCTTGCAGAGTAGCACTAGCATCGGGAGCGTGCGGACATATGCCATGGTCATTGTGCATGCGCCGTGTAGTGTTCGGCTATGTTCGGAGACTAGGCGCTGCGCCTGCGCAGTACAGGGGGTCCTTATCCGCCGGCGGAACTTATTCGGCAGAACACCGGCACTGTCTGGACGGCTGGAGAAGAGGCTGAAATTTAGCAAGGAGCAAGCAGCGAGGGTTAACATCTGGGAGAAGAGCAATGTGATAGGCAGAGACTGATGGGTGACCTGTGTGAGGATGAAAGGAAAGCAGGCCCAGATAGTGGTGATAGAGGAGGGGAGGGAGAGAGACATTAGGACAGCTGGACACAAGTTGGCCGACCAAAGTGAGGGGAACTTGTTACCAGCAGGGCCGGCCTTTGGGGTGTGCAAGCTGTGCGGCCGCACAGGGTGCCATGGGCAACAGGGGCGCCGTGCGGCCATCGGAGCTTGCAGAATGTGAGTCGCAGTCAGTTACTCACATGATCATCACAGGAGTCTGACTCCTACGAGTCACAGCAGCAGGCACTGCCCTGGGACTGGGTGAAGATCAACGCATCGGCTGCGGCACCTGAGAAAAAAATGGCTGCTGCTGGCCCCGACAGGCACACTGCGCATGCACCGCCGCTGCTCGGGAAAGCCCGAAAACGCTCAGCTATTCTCGGGCAGACGGCGCATGCGCAGTGGCGTCTAAGCCCTGGGCAGCGCCATTTTGAAATGCAAAGCCGCACTGCCCATCGAAAGGTAAGTCACACTGAGCCCCTGGCCCTGCATGCATCTACTTTATGAGATAAAAATAAAAAATAAAAAGTATTTACTTTTTATAGCCAGCCTACACACAGAAGGGGAGGAGGATAATTGTTTGTACATGCACTTAAATTAACTGTTCTAAAAACAAATTATTTGTTACAAATATTTTTTTCCTCTGTGTATGTCTAGGTGACCAGGGGGCAAGGGGTGAAGATGGGGGGGCGCCACAGGATTAGCTCGCACAGGGCGCCTGAACACCTAAGGCCGGCCCTGGTTACCAGAGTACTGCTGGGAGCAGTGGGAGGAAACTTCTGGTGTCTGGTGTGTGGCCATTTCTTCTTCTATTTTTGCACATTCAAAGGAGCACTGCACTTGTATTGACTATTTTTTTGTTCATTCATTTGATTTTAGCACTGCACTTTTTATGGATTTGTATGGTGTATTTCACTTAATTCATTGTTAATGATGCAAATTTGTTTCTATGTTTGTTTGAGGCTTGGTTCATACCATTGCGAATTGGATGTTCACCGCATCCAATTTGCAATAGCAGGAGATTTTGACCGACTCTCTATGGAGCCGGTTCACACATCTCCGGTACGAATTTGCACAGGAGCTCTGTGCGTCTTTTGCTCCGTTTCAGGTCCGAACAAAATGTGGAAAATTTCAAGGGGTATGAATACTTTTTCAAGGCACTGTATAGTGATCTTTCCTACTGAAGCTAAGGTTTGGTTTCCTCTTTCCCCAGAACAAGTCTAGTGCGCTGAATAGAAAGACTCCCTGTTCAGACTGCGAAAGCAGTGATCCAAAAGAGGAGAGTCAGGACCACCTGAAAGACCTTCTCAATCAGCATGGTTCACCTTGGGAGCTGGATGACAGATGCAATGTTGAGGCTCAACATATTAGGGAGCTGGCAGTCACACGTCCTGAAGTTATTACGGAACAGTTCATCCATTCATACTTCAGATCTCTAAGAGTGGTAGACCAGGAGGTGAGTAGATGTGAGCCAGGAGGGTGCACTGTATAAACCATATCGCTACTTAAAGGAACACTGTAATAAATAATAATCTGTAAATAGGCTGTAATAAAAGATCATTTAAAATCTCTAAATATAGGGGGTAATCCACAAAAGGGATACGCCGGTGTATCTACTGATACGCCGGCGTATCTACTGATGCGCCGTCGTATCCTTGTTTCTATCTATGGAACTGATCCACAGAATCAGTTTACCATAGATAGGCAGAAGATCCGACATGTGTAATTGAATTACACTGTCGGATCTTAAGGATGCAATTCTAGGCCGGCCGCTAGGTGGCGAGGCCATTGCGGCCGGCCTAGAATATGCAAATGAACACTTACGGCGATCCATGAACGTTCCGATGGGCCCGTCGCTCTAAATCTACGTCGACGCACCATTACTGAAAGGCTGAATGATGGTCGCCTGTCAGTTCTAAGTTTACAAGAAGTTAATCGGGAGAGATCCGGGTGCTGAATCCTGTGATGAGGATTTTGGACCGAACATACCTCCATCTGTGGGAAGGTCTGTGGCAGAGACTTTACCAATTTTCCGTGCGCCATCTCGGCTGCTAGGCTGGTGAAAGAGGCCTATCCGGGTGCGCAATGCCCACTCTGGCTAGAGTGGCAAAAAAAGCTACATTGCTGAAAGCAGGACAGTTTCCGGACCTGAACCTGTTACTCTTCCACCTCTTCAACTACTTATTTTATTCTTTTACCAAGTTCAGCAAATAAATCAAAGAAAAAAGTCTAAAGTGGGGACATTGAACTTTTTCTCAACTGTCATCTGATACCCTAGACGGCGAGAAAAAAAAGGTAACATGCCACCCAAAACTAACCAGCAGTTAGTCAATGACTGGACATTCGCTCACTACTCTAAGCTACTCTACTTATCAACTGCACCCCTAGACAACACTGAAAGGGTAACTTAATATGCCGATCCCATCAACAACCAGTGGCTCCTGAGGGGGTAGCGCTACACAGGAATTTTGTGGTTACATTGTACTGAGGTACACTTGTCATAAGGGAATTATGTAGGCTGCCATTGCTGGCCTCTCTTTTTGAGAATCCAAATGACCTGGCTGTCATGCTAATGCTTAGGCTTCCACCATTTCTGATTCACGTCGAAACATTGCCATAAGAAATTCTGACACCAGCATTTTTAGAAGGATGCCATCATCTGTATTCCCCCCTTGAATGTTTTGCTTTATTCTGTAAGGTAATAACTCTCAGCATGTCCCTCAGTCCTGTTGAGCTGCTGGAAGTGAAGAAAATACCCGCTACTTCCGAGCATGTGGAGCATGCGGCTCGCTCCTTTTTTTTTCTGCTTCCTATTACAAATCATCAGTGCTGTCACTTCTGTGCTCTTTTACAGGTAACAGAAGTGGATGATGGGTTGCTGAAATTTCACAGCCTTGAAGAACTTGTCTTAAGTGCCAATAAGTTACAAACAGTCTGTTCCAGCAATCTCCCCCGGACATTAAAGGTGGATATGTGCATTATAACTTGATTGTGACAAAAATGCATTTCAGTCTGTCGTGCTTATGAGAATAATTTTTCTTCACGGTAATTATGAATGAGTCATTTTTAAACGATTAATATTTTTAAGATACAGGATCAATCAATATGGACACAGACTTAAAATAGGAGATTTATTCACCAGACATGAATTCATATAAAATAGTTCTATATATTGGTCAGTTAAAGCCAGTAATAAGTAATGCAAGGAAAGGTATAAGAGCCCATTCACACAGGGCCGTTCTAATAGGGGCGACGCAAGTCCCCCCGACTTAGGAAAAGGTTCTTGTATGGCTTTGGGGGTGACTCTGGGCGACTTGCATTGACTTCTATACAGAAGTCATTTTGCAAGGCGCCTCTGAAGTCGTCTTCAGGACACCTTGCCGAGTCGCCCCCAAAGTGGTGCCGCCCCTGTGTGAATGGGCTCTTAGTGACAACTCTGTAGAGAACAATATTATACAATGTGTAAAGTGTGGAGTATTGCCTAACATCCTCAGGCACCCCAACTGGGAGCAGAATGCGCCATGAGGGGAGGGCAATACTTCTAGACATTGAGCATTTGTGTAAAAGGAACAATAGATTGCAACATAGAAGTAAGAGTAGCACAGACATAGTCTTTGGGATAAAGCAGGTGTAATGTGTCATTAATTAATATTCAAGGAATATCATAGAAGGCCAGTGGTCAAATAATGGAAAGCAAGGAGGAATGGTCTATTTCAAATTACAACGAGGTGAGAGAGTATGATATGGGCGTAGGACACATTAACTGTAGGGGGGGGGGGCAATTTTGGGGAGAGGAGGGGTTTAGCCTATACCCGCTGTGGTGTGCCCATTTTTTTATTTTGAGGGTAGCCATGAGGCTCCCTTATAAAGGAGCAACAAACTCAAGATATCTGGGAGGCTGTAATCTATGATTGAATATGTGGGCATGTGTGGGGATTGTGTAGTGAAGATTCCGAGCAGGGCCGAGGGGGCTGCGGGAGAGAGAAGATAAAAAAAAGAAGGGGGGTCAGAGAGTAAGAGTTGAGGGGGGGAGGATAATGGGGTAGGGGTAGGGGAAGGGGAAAGAGAGGGTGTGTTGGCAGACTCTAAGGGTTAGGTGAGGAGAGTATGGTTTCAGGATACCTCCCAACTGGCATGGATTCCGCTAGACTTTCCCGCAATGAGAACATCTTCCTGCATTCCCGCAAGAGACCATAAATTCCTGCATCAGCATGAACAAGAGGAGGAAGACGAGGTAAGACATTAGACACCCCGTGGCAGCACCCCCCACCCCCCTCAACAACTTTAAAACAACTTTAAAAGTCGGCATCCCGCCGCTCCCCCACCCCCCCGCCCAACAACTTTAATCCATTGAAATAACATTTCGGCATCCCCCACTCAACAACTCAAATGCAGTGAAATAATTTTGCCCCCTTCCCCCGCCTCAACAACTTGAATGTCCCGCAGCTCAATGTGGGTAAGAAATGGGTCACCCAAGGGCTCCAGAGCTTCTTGAATTGTGGAATTTTATCTAATAGAGACAGACGGGTATTTCATCTGGAGAACAATCAGTCAAGTGTTCTTATCATAAACTTATCTTAGACCCCTTTCACATTGAGGCGTTTTTCATGCGGTACAGCGCTAAAAATAGCGCTGCTATACCGCATGAAAAAATCATGCCCTGCAGGCTTCAATGTGAAAGCCCGAAGGCTTTCACACTGAAGCGGTGCGGTAGCAGGACCGCTCCAAAAGTCCTGCGAGCCGCATTTTTGGAGCGGTATAGGAGCGGGGTGTTTACCGCTCCTATACCGCGCCTTCCCATTGAAATCAATGGGAAACCGCGGTATTAACTCTTTTTCGGCCGCCAGCGGGGGTTAAAACCTCACCGCTAGCGCCCGGATATCGCGGTAAATACAACAGGATAGCGGCGCTAAAAATAGCGCGGCTATACCGTCACCGCACCTCCGCTGCCCAATGTGAAAGCAGCCTTAGTGTTATCGAGTTTTCCCCATCCTTTTATTTAACCAGTCAGAGAATGTAAATATCTTTGGTTCTTTTGGTCTCCACTCTGCAAACAGTTAGTTTATAGTGTCTTTTCCTCATGGGGCTTATTACATATAAAAATTTAAAAGATGCTATTATTTCCTCTCCAAAAGTCTAGCAAGTCAAATAAAGCTTTACCCATGTCCCTTATGATATGTTTCAGGTGCTGGAGTTGTGTTCAAACCACATTTCAAGCCTAAAGGCTCTTACTGTAAATCCTCCTCCAGGGTTACAGCATCTGGGCCTTGCCTATAACAAGATTCAGGTTTCTACAGAAAGTAAATATCTGACAGCCGACTTCTGGTAAGAATTTTAGCTACTAAAATCTGAAATTTACCAAAAGTTCAGTTTGTATTATTGAACTTGTCACTTTTTTGTAGCCAGCCTCCAAAAACATTAAGGCTCCTTCCCACCACCACTAGGACTGGAGAGAAAAAGAAATAGCGAGGTTATTTGTTCTATGCCCTATGGTTTCCTTTCATATTAACAGGCTGGAAAAAAAAAAGTTGGACATGTTGCATTTTTAAATAGCGCATTTAAATGTGATGCAGCACAAAATAATTACACACAATTAAAAGAAAAAAGTACCTGCTCTATTCCTGTGAGTAAAACACGTCTGGGGAGTATGGTTTGTTTGGTAAAGACATTTATATATGTATGCCACCATCTCCTTTTTTTTCATGGAATAAAGCAACAATCTTATTTTACTATGAAGTGTGACTCAGAGGCGGCTCTCTAATTAGGCAAATTAGGCCCCATACACACGATAGAATCCATCCGCTGAAAAATCCCAGCGAATGGGTTTCAGCGGATAGATCCTATGGTGTGTACACTCCAGCGGATCTGTTTCCGCGGATATTTCTCCCCTGGGATGGATTCCAGCAGATCGAATATTTGCTGACATGCTCAACAAATCTATCTGCTGGAATCCATCCCAACGGATGGATCCGCTGGTCTGTATAGACTCACCGGATCCATCCGTCCGAAGGGATCCCCCGCATGCGTCGTAATGATTCGACGCATGCGTGGAATTCCTTATATGACAGCGTCGCGCACGTCGCCGCGTCATAATCGCGGCAACGGCGCGACACGTCATCGCCAGAGGATTTTGGCGCGGATTTCAATGCGATGGTGAGTACACTCCATCGCAGAGAAATCCGCTGAAATCCTCGAGAGGATTCACGGATAAATCCTCTCGTGTGTATGGGGCCTTAGGGAAATCGAAGAAAAAGGTAAGTGAACCAACAATGCACTAGCTTAAAGGAACCAATTTAGAAAATAAAAGACAAACCTTTACAACCCCTTTAATACTATATTGCCCCCTTTAACATCAATGACAGCTTGAAGTCTTTTGTGGTATTTGTGGATGAGGCTCTTTATCTTCTCAGATGGTAAAGCTGCCCATTCCTCTTGGCAAAAAGTCTCCGGTTCCTGTAAATTCTTGGTCTCTTGCATGAACTGCACATTTGAGATCTCCCCAGAGGGGCTCAATGATATTGAGGTCAGGAGACTGAGATGGCCACTCCAGAAGCTTCACGTTATTCTGCTGTAGCCAATGACAGGTTGACTTGGCCTTGTATTTGGATCATTTTCATGTTGGAATGTCCAAGTACTTCCTGGCTGATGAATGCAATTATTCCTCCAGTATCTTTTGATAACATACTACATTCATCTTGCCATCAATTTTGACCAAATTTCCTGTGCCTTTGTAGCTCACACATCCCCAAAACATCAGCGATTCACCTCCGTGTTTCACAGTAGGAATGGTGTACCTTTCATCATAGGCCTTGCTATTTCTCTTCAAATGTAGTTATTATGGTTGTGGCCAAAAAGCTCAATTTGGTCTCATCACTCCAAATGACTTTGTGCCAGGTTTGAGGCTTGTCTCTGTGCTGTTTGGCGTATTGTATGTGGGATACTTTGTGGCATTTGCATAGTAATGTATTTCTTCTGGCGACTCGACCATGCATCCCATCTTTCTTCAAGTGCCTCCTTATTGTGCATCTTGAAACACCCACACCACATGTTTTCAGAGAATCCTGTATTTCAGTGGTTCTCAACCCTGTCCTTAAGTACCCCCAGCAGGCCATGTTTTGGGAATTTTTCTAAGATAAAATAGCTGACCAAAATACCAAACCATTGACTCTAATTTAAAGCACCTGTGCAATATAAATGAAAAACCTGCAAACATGGCCTGAGGACAGGGTTGAGAACCACTACTGTATTTCACCTGAAGTTATTTGTGGGTTTTTCTTTGCATCCTGAACTATTTTCCTGGCAGTTGTGGCTGGAATTTTAGTTGGTCCACCTGACTGCAGTTTGGTTTCAACAGAATCACTAATTTTCTACTTCTTGATTAGAGTTTGAACACTGCTGATTGGCATTTTTAATTAATTGGATATCTTTTTGATATCCCTTTCCTGTTTTATACATTTCAACTACCTTTTCCAGCAGATCCTTTGACAATTCTTTTGCTTTCCCAATGACTCAGAATCCAGAAACATCAGTGTAGCACTGGATGAAAGATGCAAGGGTCTGTCAGGAGTCCATAAACTCATTGACCTTTTATACACACACACTAATTGCAAGAAAACAGATCAGGATGGAGGATTGTTACCTTTAATAGCCATTCAAACCCCCTTTGTGTCAACTTGTGTGTTATCAGGCCAAAATCACCAGGGTATGTAAACTTTTAATCAGGGTCATTTGGGTAGTTTCTGTTGCCATTATGATTTAAACACAGTTGAGTGATAATAAATGACTTCAGCCAAACATTAACCATGAGTGAAACAAATGTTTTTGTGTCATCTTTAACCACTTAAGACCCGGACCAAAATGCAGGTAAAGGACCTGGCCAGTTTTTGCGATTCGGCACTGCGTCGCTTTAACTGACAATTGCGTGGTCGTGCGACGTGGTTCCCAAACAAAATTGGCGTCCTTTTTTTCCCACAAATAGAGCTTTCTTTTGGTGGTATTTGATCACCTCTGCGGTTTTTACTTTTTGCGCTATAAACAGTATTTTTTACTTTTTGCTATAATAAATATCCCCCAAAAATATATATATATATAAAAAAAAAAATTTCCTCAGTTTAGGCCGATGTGTTCTTCTACCTATTTTTGGTTAAAAAAATTGCAATAAGCGTTTATCGATTGGTTTTCGCAAAATTTATAGCGTTTACAAAATAGGGGATAGTTTTATTGCATTTTTATAAAAAAAAAAAATTTTTACTACTAATTGCGATGATCAGCGTTTTTTTTTTTTTTTCATGACTGCGACATTATGGCGGACACATCGGACAATTTTGACACATTTTTGGGACCATTGTCATTTTCACAGCAAAAAATGCTATAAAAATGCATTGTTTACTGTGAAAATGACAATTGCAGTTTGGGAGTTAACCACTAGGGGCGCTGAAGGGGTTAAGTGTGACCTCATATGTGTTTCTAACTGTAGGGGGGCGGGGCTGGACGTGTGACGTCATTGATTGCCTTTCCCTATATCAGGGAAACAGACGATCAATGACAGCGCCACAGTGAAGAACGGGGAGAGCTGTGTTTACACACAGCTCTCCCCGTTCTTTAGCTCCAGGGACCGGTCGCGGGACACCGGAGGCGATCAGGTCCGCGGGTCCCGCAGCCACTGTCGCGGAGCTTCGGACCGGGTCGCGGGTGTGCGCCCGCGACCCAAGGCTGGGCACTTAAAGAGGACATACAGGTACTTGCAGGAGGCGGTCCAAGTGGTTAATATTCTCTGAAAAATGGCCAAGAAATCATAAATTCTGCCAGGGTATGTAAACTTATGAGCACAACTGTATATGCTGTATAAATGCACCCATTCTATGTTAAAATACACAGTTGAATGTGTATTTATCAATGTATATATCTACTTTATGAACAAAAGGCTTCATCTGTCTTTCAGGCCAGCCTTAGTTTCCCTGGACCTCAGTTTCAATGATCTCAAGGACCTTTTCGATCTGGTTTCCAGACTCTGCACCTTGCAAAAGTTGCGTATCCTGGTATTGCAGGGTAATCCTTTGACCTTCATTCCCGCCTATCGAGGCTATACTATAGATAGTATAAAAAAGCTGTGTGTATTGGATGATATTTCAATACTGCCCGATGAAAAACACAAGTATGATGGACTATGCAATCAGAAAGGTGAGGATGAGTTACGATGATATAAACTAAGGCCACTGTTGCATAATATGTCGCAGCATACCTTTTATAGTAACAGGTATTTTTCCAGGTCCAATTGAGCCCTCATAATTCTTGTTTAAATGCCAATTTCCTGAAAGACCATACAATATTATTATGTTTTCCATTTGTAACATTTGGGGGGGCTTCAGATTTAGACCTCAAAACTTCTGATGGCCATACATAACAGTAGAGCTTAGCAAGTAAGTAGTATTAGTAGTTCAATGCTAACGCACCTAAAGCTCATGTAAAACACATCTAAAACACAATGCACAGGTGTGAACCAGCCCTACAACACCAGCAGTGCATTACTGAAGCCACTAGGTTAATGTGAACCACTAGAGAAGAGCAGCATCATGTCAACTATATCAACCCAGCATTTTGTATAGAGTAGTAATTCTCCTCGTTTGTGAGAACATGTTCATCAAGTTCATATGGACTGTCAAAGTAGCTATGGATGTCTGAAGACATCACCAGATAAGCACCACTAAATGATTCACAGGTATCGTTTTTCATAATGCTTTAGGGTTCGTCAAATGGCCATTGGCACCCATACTATATAAACAAGGCATTTGTTTTGGTGTCTGCAGCCCCCCCAGCTGCATGCAGGCAGCCTTCGCAAATGGATGCAGATGCAGTGGCTGCACAGATACAGCCGAAGTGTCAAAGTTTGACAGTCATGCAGGAATGGGTGCACGGTCCCAAATGGAGACAGTGTTGGAATGCTCACAGCTCTGGAATACAGGCTCTCAGGGTAGTATCCAGCAGGTGTGAGGACGCACTGCAGAGAAGATTTTTAACAGAAGCAGAAATCTGCAAGTAATGGGCTAAACACCATTACACATAACTAATATGTATAGCACTGTATCCATCCCTCCCTAAAAAAGACTAATCCTCAGCAGGGCTGGACTGGGACAGAAATTTGGCCCTGGACTTCATCCAGACTGGCCCACTTTGACAGGTCTCTCCCATGGGGGCCGGACACCCCCCCCCCCCCCCCCCCCCCGGCCACCCAAGCCCCCTCTCCCCCTTCACTAGCCACTAACCGTTCTATTTATTAGAGTAGAACGACTGGTACTCTTATAGGCAGTATCAGTGGGGAAGCTAGACATTATTTCACCCAGGGCAAAGAATCAGTTCGGTGCCCTCCCTTATGGGACAAGATTAGGCAGAAGTGAGAAACTCCCAGGCCATAGCGGTTGAGTCAGCTGTCTGTCCCCTCCCCCATGCTCCTCTGTCGTCCCCCCTGCTCCTCCCCCTGCTTCTTTGTTCCCCCCAGGTGAGTGCTGTGGGGAGGGAGAGGAGGTGAGCGCTGCGGGGAGGGAGAGACAGAGGTGCGGAGGGAGGCGGTCTGCTGTCACTGAAGCCGGCCCACTGAGCCATCGGCCCACCGGGAAACTCCCTGTAGTCCCAATGGCCAGTCCATCCCTGATCCTCAGCTTTAAAACTCCAAAACCTTATATATTTTCTAAAAACCAATGACCCTGGAGCATGAAATTATATATATATATATATATATATATATATATATATATATATATATATATATATATATATATATATATATATATATATATATAAATAAAAATAAAATAAAGTCTCTAGACGGTGCTCCCAAGAAATGAAATCCAAAAATTCCGTGCTGGAAAAGGAAACACCTCTGGTGGTTTCTAACTGCTCACCTCCCGGCTATAGCATGGATAGCCAAATAAACTCCAATGTTGTAGACACAGGTGGATGCAGCAACACTTAGAGATAGCTGAAGGACTCAGCAGCAGATGGACATGTAAGAGACATCAAAGGAATCATGGCACAGTACTGTGAGGACACTAGGAAAACGAAAATGGATCACGTAGACATGCACTCACATAGAGGCCATGAATAGTGGGCCTATCTCCGACGAACACCGAGTTCGTGAGTGGTCCTAGATGGTTTCAGTAAATCCTCCTTGCTGTTCCTCCTATTGTGCATCTTGAAACACCCACACCAAATGTTTTCAGAGAATCTGTATTTCAGTGGTTCTCAACCCTGTCCTCAAGTACCCCCAACAGGCCATGTTTTAGGAATTTCTCTTAGATAAAATAGCTGACCAAAATACCAAACCATTGACTCTGATTTAAAGCACCTGTGCAAGATAAAGGAAAACCTACAAACATGGCCTGTTGACGGGTACTTGAGGACAGGTTTGAGAACCACTACTGTATTTTACCTGAAGTTATTTGTGGGTTTTTCTTTGCATCCCAAATTATTTTCCTGGCAGTTGTGGCTGAAATTTTAGTTGGTCCACCTGACTTTGGTTTGGTTTCAACAGAATCCCTAATTTTCTACTTCTTGATTAGAGTTTGAACACTGCTGATTGGCATTTTAAATGCCTTGGATATCTTTTTAATATCCCTTTCCTGTTTTATACATTTCAACTACCTTTTCCAGCAGATATTTTGACAATTCTTTTGCTTTCCCAATGACTCAGAATCCAGAAACATCAGTGCAGCACTGGATGAAAGATGCAAGGGTCTGTCAGGAGTCCAGAAACTCATTGACCTTTTATACATTTATACACACACACTAATTACAAGAAAACAGATCAGGATGGAGGATGGTTACTTTTAATAGCCATTCAAACCCCCTTTGTGTCAACTTGTGTGCATGTTATCAGGCCAAAATCACCAGGGTATGTAAACTTTAAATCAGGGTCATTTGCATAGTTTCTGTTGCCATTATGATTTAAAAAGAGTAAACACAGTTGATTGATAATAAATGACTTCAGCCAAACATTAACCATGAGTGAAACAAATGTTTTTGTGTCATCTTTAACCACTTAAGACCTGGACCAAAATGCAGGTAAAGGACCTGGCCAGTTTTTGCGATTCGGCACTGCGTCGCTTTAACTGACAATTGCACGGTCGTGCGACGTGGCGTCCTTTTTTCCCCACAAATAGAGCTTTCTTTTGGTGGTATTTGAAAAACCAACAGTTGGCTGAGAAACTACACACACAGACTCATGTCTGCTGTAGCAGGCAGGAATGTGTGTACCGTAAATGCTGTCCTGCCACGGTTTACCACAGCCTTACACTGAGGGCAGCGAAAGGGTTAAAGTACACCTGTTTTATGGAGACTGATATTGCTGACCTCTCATTTTAGAAAATTTTAGTAACCTGGCTGCAATTTTGACTCTTTGGTTTTAACGCTTTCTTAGACCTGTTTCACACTGAGGCAGGTTTCAGGCATTTTAGCACTAGAAATAGCACCTGTAAAGAGCCTGAAAACTGCCTCCCATTCATTGCAATGGGTGCTTTCACACCCAGACGCTTGCGGGATGTTAGAAAAAGTCCTGCAAGCAGCATCTTTGGGGCGGTTTGGGAGCGCTGTACACAGCGCTCCCAAATGCCCCTGCCCATTGCAATGAATGGACAGCGCTTCTAAAGCGCATGAAAAGCGATTCGGAAGCGCCGTAGTACAGGAGTTTTTTAACCCCTTCTTTGGGGTTAAAAGCACCCGGCTAGCAGCTGAAAAGCAGTGCAAAAGCATTGTGAAAAAAGGGGGGTGGTGTCTGCGCTGTGAATGAATGCAAATGGGAGTGGTGCAGAAAACTCACAACGTGAGTAACTGAACCAAGAGGCGTGGATGAATGGGTGTATAAAAACAAGTGCAAAACAGACCAATATGAACTGTGCTAAAAAAGAAATGCTCAAAACAGGCAAGTGGATAAAGATAAACGTACAATGTGAACCACAAAATCGATAAAGTGATGGCAAATGATGTCATATGACCATAAACAACCAGACACGTGGAGTGCTAAACAAAAATAAATATAGAATATATATTATAAGCAATGTATGTATATATATATATATATAAAATAAAGTCTCTAGACGGTGCTCCCAAGAAATGAAATCCAAAAATTCCGTGCTGGAAAAGGAAACTTCAGTGAAAACACCTCTGGTGGTTTCTAACTGCTCACCTCCCGGCTATAGCCTATAGGTTCCTCCTTCACCCGGTGGACAGACACTAGGGCTGGATATGTCCCTCAGAGGATGCAGGTGTAGGGGGAACTGTGGTATTGTGCTATGGTTTTTCCTTTTTCCCCCTACACCTGCATCCTCTGAGGGACATATCTAGCCCTAGTGTCTGTCCACCGGGTGAAGGAGGAACAGCAAGGAGGATTTACTGAAACCATCTAGGACCACTCACGAACTCGGTGTTCGTCGGAGATAGGCCCACTATTCATTCTGCACCACTCCCATTTGCATTCATTCACAGCGCAAACACCACCCCCCTTTTTTCACATTTCCCTTTTTTCTGGTAAGGACAGAATATCAGGTGTTTGCAGAAGTGCCCCCTAGCTACTATTCCCGATAGCGCAGGAGCCCCTTCTATACATAGGGCAAAAGCATTGCTTAAACAGGCGGTAAAGCGCCCGCTAAAACGCAACGCTTTACCGCTGACGCCCGTCGCTTTTAGTGTGAAAGCAGCCTTAGTCATTGATTCTTAACAAGTAAAGAGATGAGGAATTCTGATTCTTTTTTGACACTTATAGCGTGCTTGTGCCTGGTCTGTGAGTCCAAATATTGAAGTCATATGCATTCACGGAAACTAGCATTTTCAGAATGAGGACAGCAATGACAGCCTCCACAACCGTTCATGACAGATGTACGGTACTTAGTCTGGCATTTGTTGTGGATTGAAGCAGTTGTAGCGAAGTGAGCAGCAAACCTAATAGCAAATATAAATTAATAATTTCGGTGGGACAATATTGGCGCTATAATACATGTTATTATTGTTTCATTAGATGTAGATGTAAGATATGCTTTAAATTACATTTTTTATTTACATTCCTTCTGTATAAATGGGCAAACAAAGAATGTTATTAGCCTATTTCCTATGCTGGACTAATGTTTTTAATTGATTTAGATGAGAATATACCTCATTTGGCCACTAGATACCGCTCACACGAAAATCCCTGCAGTCTTATTTATCTTCCTATTCCTAGTAAATCAATCTATGAAATAAATATTATTATTAGAAATGTAATGATGCCTTGTATGCATTTTACAGCAACACAACCACTGCTGGCAAATGCCTTATATAACATATTACCATTCTCCTTGCAGAGTCTATGACCAACAAGGCAAAGTTGTTTGTCCACATTGGAAAAGTGCAAGGAATTCCAAATCCAAGCATTGTCACAGAACAACATAACGCAAGTGAATATCCCATCATTACATTTAATTACCGTATTTACTATGAGTTCATTGAGGACAGAGAAGAGCTACCTGAGTCTCAAGTAGGTTGAATAAATGTCATCTTGTTACAAGTGGCGTGATTGGTAATCGTAGTAGTCAGTCAGCTGATGTAAGGTGTCTTGAAGAAGTATTCACACCCCTTGAAATTTTCCACATTTTGTCATGTTATAACCAAAAACATAAATGTATTTTAATGGGATTTTATGCAATAGACAAACACAAAGTGGCACATAATTGTGAAGTGGAAGAAAAGTGACAAATGGCTTTCATTTTTTTTTTTTTTTACAAATAAATATCTGAAAAGTGTGGCATTTGTATTCAGTCAATACTTTCTCTGCAATTACCGTATTTATCGGGGTAAAGCGCGCACCGGCGTATAGCGCGCACCCCAAACCTAGAAGAGAATTTTAAGGAAAAAAAAGAAATACTTACAGTTTGAATGCCCCTCGTCGATGTCTTGCCCGGCGTCCATCGGCGGCCTTGTTCGGTCCGGCGTCCGTCTGCGGCCTTGGTGGTGTCCTCCCCGCTTCTCCCACGCTGAGCGCAGTACCCTCGGGTACACTCGGCTAGGCTCGGCCACGCTCGGCTACTCTCGCATAAAGGCTAGGAGGCGGGACAGGGCGTAACCGCGAGCGGAGCCGAGCTTAGCCGAGTG